>NW_010138003.1:83489-90348 GCF_000699245.1 Pterocles gutturalis
AAAGGATATAAGTTCCTAGAGTGACTGTGTGCTTGTGTATAAAATAAATATAAAAATTGTCTCCTTGCAAAAGACATAACCAGCAGTGCCTTTGCTGGTTTTCTCAGAAGTCTACACTCACTCACACATCAAGAAAAAAGACCTGCGAGCCTCTCTAATGTGATGTCACCTGGTAGCACAGCCCACAACGGTGATTTAAAGACAATCTTCAGACATTGACTCTACTGGATCCCACCTGATGACAACCCACATAATGACCCCACAGCTACCACACAGGCTGGGGCACAAGTGATGTGGCTTTGCACATCCATGCAAAATAGCTGCTGATTTCAGTGGAGCAAAATATTTCTGTTGGTCAAATATTTTCGTTACTTTTCCGTCACCCTGGGACAGACTGACGTGGAGGCATCACACCTTGGCAGAAGGTGATGCCGATGGGTCACAGACTGTTCTCAGCCTGTCTAGATTTTCCAGCGATTGCTGGTGAGCGGGTTTGGCTATGGGCCATTTGGAGGGAGAAGGGATGAGTGGAAAGTTTTGTTTTGCTTGTTAAATTCAGCTTGGGATTTCCCTATGGCTGCTACCAGTGGAAAAGTGTTAGCATATGAATTATTTAACATAAACTCAGGGACCGTAGTAAGTCTTCTGGCTGTCTGACTTCTGCGGAGATTTCTTTAGCTGACAGTTTATATTCCTCTGTGATAGATGCATTTTTCTGATCCTGGATTGTACCTTGTGCTGGCCCAAAAAAAGGCAGCTTCATTATAAAAGCAGGGAGACCTTAAGAGAAAAGGGCTCTTGCGTAGAGAAACAGGCTAGGATTTAAAGCTTGTAATTTCTGCTGTTAAATCAGTTTTAAGAAAGAAATAGATCATAATTCAGATTAAAGTTCATCTTCGATCTGTCTCCATCTCCCTGCTTTCTTGCTACTCCCTTTGTTCAGGAAAGGAATAAACTTAATGTTTATCAGTTAGTTGTAAAGCCTTAAAGGGAGTGCAGATTCTCGAGCTGTATTTTGCATCTCTATCTGAAATCGGGGAGCCTTTCTAATACTGTCTGCAAACACACCTGAGTACAAATAAACATTACCTCAAAAAACTTATAAAGTCATTGGACAAGGGGTGAAAGGAAGGAAGCCATTGCCGAGATGGGGAACCGAGGCACAACAAGGTTAAGTGACTTTCTGGAGGTCGCTCAGGAGGTCTAACATCCAGCTGGGAAGAGAACCAAGCTCTTCTGAGTCATCGTCCCCTGACAAGCCCATCCTTCTTCTTTTCTTACTAAATGGAACAATCCTGCCTTGGTTGTGGTATAACGGTCTACATGACCGGCGAGGTCTTTTCCATTTCCAATGTCTATGATGAGAGTAATTCTGCTTAATGGGGATGCAGTCAGCTGGTGCCAATGGTTAAGTGTTGCTTAACCAGGTGTTAAATAGGTATGAAATTCCAAGCTCTGGGCTTTGAATGCAGAAGTTGCCAAATGAAAATGAAAATAAAATAAAATAAATAGCAAAGTGGGGGAAAAAAATAAAAGAGGGAAGAAAACAAAAATGCCCTAGAGTATCTAATCCACGTGCTTGTATGCATTCAATCTGGTGTTTTCATTCAATTCCTGTATATCCAAGGGGGTTTAAATAGCATGTTTACTTAATAAGGTTAACAGACTATACAATACAATACCCAGCTCTATTTAAGAAAATTCCTCCTCCTTTCCCTTTTTTTTTAAAAAAACTCGATAGCTGTTTTTTTATCATCTGTCACTTTCTCTTGCAATGTCACCTTTAACTCGCTATTGAGACTCACTGTTCTAGCGAAGTCTCTCTGCTTTGCGTTTGACGTGTTTATGTGATGTCTAGTAACAATACTAGCAATTGTATGCAGGCACCAGGCAAATAACAGACTCCACCTTAAGTTATCATTCTTAATGCTTTGTTTAGCCATCTTAGGCATTTCTCTAGAAAGTATATTTTGTGTCTTTATACATGTTACTTTTATAAATGATTCATTTTCATGTGCTCTGTAGTACTAGTTCATACTTGATCTATGTTCAAGATGTCTTTTCATCCTCACTGATTCTTTTTTTTTAGTGGGGAAATCTTACAAACTCCTTTTCTTTCTGCTGGGGAATCACACACTGGTCCATTTCTCACATTTCTTCCCTTCGGTGCTTTAAAGTTTGACACATCTGAAATCCATAAATTATTTCACAGCCATCAGTGTTTTTTCCCAGGCTAAATTATTTAATGGCATTGTTTTATTGAAACGTTCAGATTAGCTGCTGACACTTATTGACAGGACGAAACACATCCTTCCACTGGGATGAAAGATATTTTTTATTAAAGAAAGGAGCAATGCAGGATTGGGTTCCTGTCTTCTTCTCACATGAGGATGAGGAAATGAAGACATTTGGCCCTTTAAATGACAGCGTGCCACGGTGGCAGGTAGCGCTGCCCTTTGTTCTCTCCCTCTCTCTCTTTCTGGCTCCGAGCCCTTTATTTTAACATATTCATTTCACTTCTTCCATCTTCCAGGTTTTAGCCTTAATCCCAAATACTAGTTGCCCCACGGAGAGCACAAGATTAAGGGATCTCAGCTGAAGAATTAAACTCTAGAGCTTTGATTTTGGTGGCTTTCATCATCTGCCTGGAGCTGACTCCCCAGGATTTGCAAAGCCCGGCAGCCCTGGTGCTCACCCATCCCGAGCCAAACCCACACCAGAGCTGGATTGGGACCCAGATCCGTGGGGAGTGCCACGAGTCTGACTTGCATTCTTCTTTTCCTTGACAAGCAGCAGTTCTATCTCAGGTTGCTCCAGGAATTTACTACTGTTAAGTGCATGAGAGAAGAAAAAAAGTAAGACACTGAAGTTCAACAAGCTTAAGCAAAAGGAAAATAAAGCACACACACTCATCTGTAGGTATGCACATATATATATAGATACACGCACACAATCACACGTACATAAACATAGGCATGTAATTGTAGCAACCAACACTTTCCTTCCTTGATTTCAGCAGACCCATTTCTAGCTTCACTGTGCAAAATCCGGCATTTAGCTGCAATACTACAGAAAACAGCACAGCTCTTCCTCATAAGGGTATTACGAATTCTGTTTTCTTGTTGCTTCTTTCAGAAATTGCCTTGAAAGAACTGACGGAGTTTGGGGATTCACCCCCAAAACACCTCCAGAAGCAGCGAGGCAGATCCCCAGGGGATCTAGGATCCCCTGCTCTGATTTACACCATTATTAGGTGGACGGAGGAGGAAAGGTAGAATCCTCAACCCTTATCCTTTGCAGCAGTGTCTACTACACCTGGGACACTTTAATTTTGATACCTTCTGCCTGTATGGTTTCTCTCTTCTCAAACAATTCAAACCTATATGAATCTGAAAGTACAGATAGCAGGAAAATTCATGGTGGTTTTGCAGCATGTATATTGCTGCAAAACACTTCTTGCACAGACCTTTGACATTGCAATATCCCCCTCACCAAAGCACAGGAAAGAAAATACAGAAATGCATTATAGGCAGCCCTTTTGATTCAAGATGCCGTGGAAAAAAAAACCAGCCTGAAACTTTTCTGCACAATTTTTATCCCTTCTCTTGGCCCAGGAAGTGTTTTGTTTAGTGAAAGAATCTTTCAAGCAGACACTTCCATGACATTTATACTACACAGAAATTTTTTTCCCTCTGCAAAAATTTGTGCAGGAATGTGGGAAATAGTTCAACTGGGGCAGCTATGAGATTTCCCCCCTCCCAGTTTGTTTGGTTATTTAAAAAAAAAAAAAAAAAAAAAGAAAAGAAAAGGGGGAGGGGGGGTGGAAGAAGAGCTTTCTGCTCTCACAGCTTGTGGAAGATGAACTTTCGTTTCTTCTCTGACTGAAAAAATAGGGGCCTGATGCTGTGTGCCCCATTCACGTGAGAGTGCTCTGGCTGTGGAGATAACCCACATGCTGGGTAGAGAAAGACCCATTTTCTCTTCCTATGGGTCTGATGAGAAATTCTACCCTCAACTGAAAAAAAAACCAAACCCCTCCAAACCTTCCCTGGCCATATTTTAATTAAAAAACAAACAAACAAACAAACAAACAAACAAAAAACCCACAACAACCAAAAAAACCTCAAAACCAAACCAAAACAAAAAACCATGTTTATCTGAAATACTCCTTGCCATGGGGTAGGAAAAAGAGGGGTCCCTGGGTGATGTCCCGAGCTCTCTCCACTCCTGCCGAGAGCAGTGGATGCAGCCGCAGCTGAGCACGATGCCTGGGTGTGTGGTACCCTGCAGGATGTGTCCCCGAAAAGGCGACCAGGGAAAGGAAAGAAGTGGAAAAGGATGCTAAAGCTGCTGTCTCATTCTCCAGTGCTTATGGCTGTTCCCTCCCTGATCTGAAAGGAAAACATCTATATTTCTGTAGGACAGCTTAATGCATCCGTGATCGGATAATGTGCGTTCCAGCCGCCTTTGCTATTCTCAGAAGAGTGCTCTAATGCCCTGCTTATACGTAGGACACACACATCTGCGAGGAAAAGTACTGTGTCCTTTGGTTTCATCTTGGATTTGTTCGGAAAGTAACACCACGCTTGCAGCCTGCCCTGCAGGGGTGCGAACAGGGGGGGAAAAAAAAAAAAAAAACAACCGCAGAGCTCACTTCTCCCTTACTTTTAGGTTAAAAATGACATTAATATGGCAAAGCTGCTTTCAGGACTTCATCATTTCCACCGACGGAAACGGAGGCGAAGGGCCCCCATCACATATGTGCTCAGACGTGCAGGAGTGAATGCCAAAACGAATTAACCGGAATAGCTCTATTAATTTATGCCTCGGCAGTAATGACCTTAAGACACAGAAGAATTATATATTAATTTGTTTCCTAGTGTATAACGCCGCGAAGTTAACGCATTTAGGAGAATACGCTTCCCTCGCCTCCTGCTGCGGAGGTAAATGAGGCAGTTGGCTGCTGGTGACAAATCAGTTTTCCACTAGATGGCAGCTGGTCCTTGCACAACCTCCAGGCATCTTTTTTTCTGGTGCAGCAAATCCTTTTTCAGCGCTAATCATCTCACAACCTGGAAAATGGGCCATTTCTCCCCTCGCTTTCCCCCCTTCTTTGTTGCTCACTTATTGGGGAGGAATGGGGAGAGGAAAGGGGAAGGAGGAAAAGGGGGGGGGATCATTTGACCGGTGTGATTTTGTATCAGTCCTCCGTCTGCTGCGGAGCTGGCCTGCTTTTTTCATTTTTGGCTCTGCACATGCATTGGGAGAGATAAGAGGGGGTGGGTGTGCTGTGGGTGGATGTGGGCAGGGGCAGGGGCACTCTGGGGTGCTGAGAAGTTTTTTTTTTTTTTCCAGAAGGGTTTGCAGCAGGGATGCAGGACAGGCTCAGCTCCTTGGGGAAGAAGGGATGGGGTGGGTGAGGGATGGGTGTGGGTAAGGGAGACATGTGGGGTGAGATGGGGAGGACCACCCCTGCCTGGTGCCCTGGCGTCTGCGTCAACCTGAGGGTGGCCAGTGCCACAGCAGTGGAGTTGAGTGTCCCAAAAGGTTGATAGCGCACAGGACAGGATGTTCATAAAGATGCTGTCCCCGTACTTTGTCCCAGTTCTGGCCAGGGAATGATGGGGAAGAGAAAAATCAAGATTGATACAGAGAACTTCCAGCTTTCCAACAAGTAAAAAAGCATTTTAAACTCACTTTTCCCTTCTGCTTAGGCTGTCTTTGCAGCCCTAAATGTGAATAACTTCTGCAGAAGTTTCCTCTCAAACCTCTGCAGATTTTTGATAGCATCTACAAAGCTTTGTGAACAATCCCCACCTTGCGCAGAGGGAAACTGAGGCACAAATCGGTGCCTTGCCCAAAGATGACATACAAAAGTCTTGTGGCAGAAACAGCCCTGTTTTCCTGTTTTTCTCACTGCTTTGTGAAGGGCATCACAGCAGACTGGGGTGGTGAGGTCTCCAATACTGCAGCCTGGGGAGGAGGACAACAGGACAAGACCATGGGGGTCCCTCATAGGAAAAGTTCACGTTTGGAGGAGGTATACCAAAATATCACTGGTCCAGACTATTTATTTTTTTTTTTTCCTGAGAGATCAGGAAGGTTAATTTTCCCTCCTCTGACAAGCAGGTTGCAATCAGCAGGTTTTGTTCTGAGACAGTGTCATCTCCAGCATCCTCTCCCCCTCTGCCCTCCCCTGGCCATGCTGAAGTTTCTCCCTCTCTCTGGACCTGCTGCTGCTGCTGCATTGGCAACACCGGCCCTTTATCTCCCATCCTATACATCACCTTCTGAAACAGTTTTTTGGGTTTTTTTTTTTTTTGGTGGTTTTTTTTGGTGGTTTTTTTTTTTTTTGGTTTAACAAATTGTTACCTCCTCCTTAAAACAAAACAAAACAAAACAAAAACCCCCAAAAACCAAAAAACCCAAACCGAACCCCTCTGCAGCTTTGGGTGGCTCCAGCTCTTTGCCTGCTTCTGCAAAGTTCTGTGCATCAGGCAGGAGATGCTGTGACATGCCGAATCTCCTCTGACTAATTTTTTGCCTTGACTTTCCCGATTCTTCCCTCATCTCCTGTCGTTTGTAGTCAAGTGCCTTCCACTCGGTCCCAAGACGGCTTATTTCCCCCCTCGGGGCATTGCCAGCTGCCATATATGAGTTTCTCCTATAGAGATTGAATGAAAACATATATTGTTGCTGGAGTGTTAACTTGTAATGCAGCTATCAGCAGAAGTACATATCACTCTGGGTGGCATTAGTCAATTATGACAGAAATCCCATTGGCGACACAAGTCAATTGATAATAAAGCTTAATCTCTCTTCTCCCCCCCCCACCACCGCACCCACACTCATCACCCCA
>NW_010138003.1:90379-107916 GCF_000699245.1 Pterocles gutturalis
CCATGAACTACTGTAGCATATTTCCTATTCACAGATGAATGCTCCAGCCATTCAGATGGGGATTTTTTCAGAGCCGAATGCAATCTAGAGGGTTAATGGCTCCAAGTGCAGTGGTCTGAGGATAAAGCCACCGCAGGTGCGCAACTAAACAGGGACTTAATTGGGTAGCAGGTGAACATAAACACACAGCACAGAGGGTGTGGAAAAGGCTTTAGTGAGGAGGAAGGACCAGTGGGAATGCTGAGCCATAGAGCCCCAAAATAAAGACGTATTGAACTTTCCTTCCCCGTGCCGCAGCCTTTGTTGCACGCAGCCTCTGCTCTTTGTATATTGTTTGACTCTCCAAAAATGCTGCTGCTCTTGCTATTGGGGCTCCCAGCCTGGGATTCAGGCAGGAAACATCTTAGCAGCTGCTGCTGGAGGATGGACGGGGCTTGTGGGGTTTATCGGCAGATGATTCATCTCACGTCATGTGGACGGGGCATGTGGAGGGGAGGAAGGATGCCTGCGATGATGAGGATGGGCTGGTTTGGGGAGGCAGAGGCTGAGACTGCTCCATACAGGGCATAAAGCTGGAAGCTGGGAGGTGGAGAGTGAAAAAAAAGAGGCAGAATGAAGTGGATGGAAACAGCCATCCCTGCCTCTCTTAGCTGGACAGTGAAGCGAGCCACGAGCCAGGCAGGGATGTGAGCAGCCAGGCATGGAGAGGTGAATGGGAAATGCGAGGAGCAGAGGGGAGCTGACAGAAACCTCTTCCAGCAGGCACAAAGGGCCTGAAAGAGCCAAACTAAAGCAAAACCCATAGGCAGGAGTACAGACAGTACAGCCTTGTAAGATCAACCAGCTGAGAAGGGTTTCGGTCATCCCTGGCAAGGTGGATGCTTTCCCCAAGCAAGCTTCAAGAGTGGGGGCACTGCTGCTGACCAGCTCTGGGCTGTCCTTCGCAAACTGTGGCCAAGGTGAGCCATTGCAGAGGACGGTCACCAGGTTCTCAGACCCACCAGCTCCATACCTTTGGGGAATGGTGGTGTGTCCTCACCATCAGGGGTCAGGGCATCTCAGTCTCCCCCATGGACTTCTCCCTTGCTGAAAGGGGCTGACTGGCTCCTTGGACTCCCATCTGAGCAAACTTCTACAGATGACCTCAAAGGCTGTCCCCTCAGTTCCTCCCCACATCTGTGCTGAGTTTCTCATGCATTCAGGGCTTTGCTGCTAAATCTTGATTTCCCAAAGCTTGCGAAAGGAGCAGCCCAAGCAAGCACTGCTAGGCAGAAGATGCTGGGGGATTGCTGCCACACTGCTGTTTAAAGCTAGTTGAAATAAAGTAATCCTTAAATAATCATAGAATCACAGAATAGTTTGGGTTGGAAAGGACCTTAAAGACCATCAAATTCCAACCCCCTGCCCTGGGCAGGGACACCTCCCACTACCCCAGGTTGCTCAAAGCCTCATCCAGCCTGGCCTTGACCCCCTCCAGGGATGGGGCATCCACAGCTTCTCTGGGCAACCCGGGCCACTGCCTCAACACTCTCACAGGAAAAAAAATTCTTCCTAATATCTAATGTAAACCTGCCATCTTTCAGTTTAAAACCGTTACCTCTTGTTCTATTGCTACACTCCCTGATCAAGAGTGCCTCCCCATCTCTCCTCTAGGCCCCTTTAAATCAACTGCTCCAGACAGGTCAACATTTTTCAATCAGACAAAAGGACTAAGCAGAATTATTTATTTATTTTTTTAAAAGCCAGACCTGGATCCTTCTAATTAGCACAGTTCTTGGCTTTGGCGAGAGCACATCAGGCTGTGGTCTTTCGTGCTGCGCTCCTTCAGACTCACCCAGCTAACGGTGGGCCGCTGGGGCAGCCGTGCCCTCATCCTGCTCCATGATGCTCCATTGCTAGCATGCCATGCCCCTCACCCCACCCATTCCTTCCCCTCTCCATCAGAGGTCCAGAGACCCCGCACACACAGACACCTTCATCCCCATGCGGGATGGAGCAGAGCAAGCAGTGCTTCTAGGGACAGGTGTTGGAGCTGGATCCTCCCAGCTCCGGAGGCGAGGCAGCAGCAGGCCACCTTCATGGTTCAGTTCCCCCTCACAGCCTATGCTTTATCTGGATATTGATAACTCCAATAGCTCTGCTAATCAGACGGTAATGGATTCCACCGGGAGAACCTTATTTATCTACCACCTCTTCTGACTTCAGTCCTCTGTCTCCTTGCAGTCTCCCGGTCAGGCCACCACGCTGGGCACGCGGCTCTCATTTTTCAGAGGGTGATGCTCTTCTGCTGGTGACTCCTTCGTGGCTGTACATCCTCTCCCAAGTACTTGAAGGCAAATGAGGTGGTTTAAGCCGGACGAGATGGGGGATTTGGTTCTGTTCTCACCTAATGGGGCTGCATTAAGAAGAGTAAACACATCTGTTCTTCACCCTCCCTCCTGGCCACAGGCTCCAGACGCGCCGTGCTACGGCTGCCTACGAGAGCAACGGGAAAGCACAAGCCTCTTTCTCCGTGCCTGCATGTTCCTATGGATGTATGAACACATTTATGCTCTTATCATATTGTTTTTCTAAAATTTAGAAAACTGATGTTTTTTACCTCCTACAGCCCATCAGAGGATGGAGTGACTCCACATTCCTGGATCTGCACAGTGTGACAAAGTCCTGTGCACCCGAGATCTGTGCACTGAACATGTTAGATCTGGAAGCAGTGTGTTTATATGGCTTTTGCAACCCGAAAAGAGCTCAGTCAACCTCTCTGATGACTCTCATTTTGTGGCATAGAAATGCTCCTTTTTATTTTTTTCTTTCTGTGGTTTGTAGGTACTATTGGAGCAAAAGGGAGCTTACCCACTGATTTCAGTAAAAGCAGACTTTTGCCCTATGGGCAGCAGACGGAGGCTGGTGTTTGGCTATCCAAAGGCCAGGCACAAAAGCAATTCCTGTTCTAGGAGGTGGGCAATGACTGCTCTCCTGGAATACACAGGTTGGTCTGTAGCCCCCTAAGTTAAGCCAATGGCTACTGATGCTGAATGCCAGCATGGAAAAGGGAGATAAAAGGTGATTAACAACTCCTCTTTTGTTTTCTTCTTCTCTTTATTTTTTTTCTTTACCCTCAGTCAAACCCTGTATACCAGTAAAAAAGATTCAATCTGGCACAAGAACAGCTCATTACCTTACTGCCTCTGAAAAGTGCTTTTGTCCTGGAATTTATTTTCTCTACGAGTGCTGGGGACTGCACATAGAAATCACCTCGTCACTCCCAGGAGAACTTGCCCACCTAATCCTGTTTTACAGCTGAGGAAACTGAGGCATAGACAAGTAAAACGTGTTAGCCACCATCTCACACCTGGCATCAGCAGGACTTGTTTTTTTTTTCTTACCTTGGAAACAGAGACTGATTTACCTGGAACGAATGGAGTTATGTGACTGTAAAATTGCTGTGAATGAGGACGAGTTTGGGCTCCAGGAGTCCTACCTCCCAAATCCCTGTTCTAAATAGCATATTGCTTTATAAAAGCTGACTTTAAACTAGCTTGTGCAACTTTTTGCATGGAGAAGCCAGCGATTTACACAGTTGAGCAAATAATAGAAAATTCTAAATGTGGACTAGGAAAATACTTATACTTCCAAGGCCTGAGAGTAAATTGGAGAGGTACATCCCATTAATGGGAGTTTACGCACGTTGATACCTTTCATTTTTTCCCTGCAATGCTGAAAATGAAACACTGAGACACAAATGCACTGGGAGCTGATCAGTGATGCTGCTTCCTCACTTGCTAGCCAGGTGACATAGCGGGTGTAACACTGGAATATATTTCACACATTGCCTTGACACAGGGAAGGACAGAATGTGGTGAGAGTGGTTCTCAGCCCACTTTTGTCATTTTACCCAGTTCTCTGTGGTGGAGTTGGCCTTGTTGTGGATGCCCTATCCCTGGAGGGGTTCAAGGCCAGGCTGAATGAGGCTTTGAGCAACCTGGGCTAGTGGGAGGTGTCCCTGCCCATGGCAGGGGGGTGGAACTAGATAATCGTTAAGGTCCCTTCCAACCCAAACCGTTCTGTGATTCTATGATTCTGTGATTCCTATCCGTAAAGGAAGCCATAGCTGAATTTCTCAGATCTTCCACTCATGTAAATCCACTGGTTTCATTTGCACCAGATGGGAATCTCATCTAAGGCAAGTGTGAAGTAGAGGAAGACGAATGCCACCACTCAGCTGAATCTTGCTGTTGGCTATTCCTGCAGCCCCAAAGATGACCCATGTCTCCCTGCATACCACAGGAGTGACGGTTCACCCTCACTGAGCAATGCCCACCGGTGTCCTTGACAGAAGGGTGAAGTCCAAAGTTAAACATGTGTGGGGAAATATCAGCTGTGGTCATCAGAAGATAAGCAGGTGTCAGAAAAGGTGATGTTTAAGTTGATTTGGAGGCTGCCTAAGAGCAGGACTGCTTTGGATTTCTTCTAATATTTCCAGTTTCTATTTAATATTTCTTCCTGGTTTGTACCTCCTTTATATACATACAGCAGCTTCCTGTAGCTACTGTAGCTTCCTTATATATACCTGTATACATAGAGTAGCTTGCTATAGCTACTGAAAGAAGGTCTGGAGAGTTGCCTTCATCTATACAAATCTCATATCCCCTTTGAGATGGAGGCAGGCCACTCTTGTAGCAGTATTTCAGTTGCTTTTGGTGTGCAGCTGTTGACAGAGCACAGTTGCTTTTAGAGATGGGCTTGTTAGCTAGGTTTTGTTTAGGTCATTCTCTTGGAAGCTTTCATCTTGGGAAATCACCTCTTCAGGCACTGATCATCCAAGATGATAGGTAATGCTGAACTAAGGACATTGAAAGTTACCTGAATTTGCTTCCTTCTCCATACTAACTTCAGCCTAAATTAAAAAAAAAAAAACAAAAACCAAAAAAAAACCTAAACTAGGATGCTTCTACCAGAACACTGGAGAACTTCACAAAGAAGAGAAGCCTTTGCATAGGGGAACTGCCTGGAGTAGGGTCCAAGGTGCTCCAAGATGTTGCGGTGCTCCTCATTTATCAACACGGGGCTGGAAAGTCAAGAAATGAGATGTCTCAGGATGGGATTGGAAAGTAGGGAAGGCTGTAGCTTGTGTTGGGATCAAAACAGGGAGGAGGAGAAGGTAAGAAAACCCATGAAAGAAGGGAACCCAAGGGGCATTGAGCTTGCAGTCAGCTGGAAGTGACAGGCGACAATAGGAGCAGAGCCAGTTCATTAAAACAGTCCTTAAAATGTTATGCTGGCTGAAAACTCTGTGAGACAGGTCGGGGAATGATTGACACCAATCAAATCCTCACCTTTCGTAACAGAAGGTGTCTAGTATGGCCAAGGCATTAAATCCCTAGCAATATCCCTGACCATAGCGTCACAGCAGTCAGAGGCAGGATCAGACTGAAGGGTGCAGACAGACCTTATAAGCTTGATTTAAAACATTGGGAATTCATCACAGTTTGCTCACCAGCTCAGTACTGTAGGTGAAACAGGATTTAAGGCATGATCAATACTTCTGCAGAAGACCTTATTGCTGAGGATGGGGAGTGGTAATAGGGCTGGAGCAACAGCTAGACCTAACGATAAAGAAGCTGCCCTGCTGCCTTAGGTTGGAGAGAGGGGCTTTTAAGGCCTTGCCCTTCACTCTAATCTTGTCCCTTGTCCTTTCAGGCCCTTTAATGGATCATTCAGAGACAGAGGTCAAAGCGTCGATACAATTAAAGAGCTGCCGTTCGTTATATGTCCACGTCATCTAGAAAATGACAGGTGACAGGAGTCAGGATAAGGAGGATAAAAGGAATAAAATGAATTAAAAAGATTTCTTTTGCATTTAAAGGATGTCTTTTTGGTACCAGAAGATTGCTAGGTCTCCTGTAGTTGAACTACAAGACTAAACTCTAAGGGTACCTCTTTCTTTCAGGGGCTTGTGTTGAAATGCAACATGTCCTGAACATTTCTGCTCAGACTGGTTGCTGTTATTACTGTTGGCAGCTTGTGAGAGACAAACAGTTCTTTTTAATTTTTTTTCCTTCCTTTCTCCTAACAATTTTTAACCTAGCTGTTGTTAAAGATTCATCATACTTATAAACACCCAATGCTGACTTCTCATTACTCACTACCTAAAACCACTGCAGAATCCTCTTAACGGTTATTTATTATGCTCATCTTGTAGATTGCTTTCTGGAACATAGCGAGGTTGTGGCAAAGATTTCAATTCAGGCTTTATGCCCATGCAGGAAAGTCACAACTGCCGTACTCCTTAACTCCAGCCCTGCAGGTTGTGGATGTGGGAGCAGAGGGGTGATGTGGGCTGTGGGCCCACTTGAACCTTTACAGACATGGGTGAGGAGAGGTGGGGAGTGGGGAGAGCTCTGAGTCAAAGAGGTCTTATGAGCTATGTGGCAGGGAATACAGAATAAGCCCTAACTCACACTCCTCACTTCATGGATGTGAGTGAAGGCTACATTTAATAAAAGATAAAAGTTAAGAAGGAAAAATTAAGTTAAATCCTTGCTAGGACCAGTGTAAATTTGATGAAGGGTTAAAATTCTGTATCTGCTCTGAAGCAATGCCTGAGCCAGATGCTGCTGGCCAGCAGTGTTGCACTGAGCAAATTGTTTAATTTCTCATCCCTCACTTTCTTCTGTAAGTGAATAAAAATGCTTGTTTTAACATACTTTCATAATCAGTATTAAATATCCTATGTAACCTCTCAGTATAACCTGAGGTTGAAAGTTATGCTTGCATAGTATTCAAAATATCTTTTTAGTTGTAGAGCAGATATCTGTATGTCATGCAGAGGCATGTGGATGAGCAGTAAAGGCAGGAAGATTTTCCAGACGTCGCTGGGCAGCTATTCCACAGGGAGGCAGAGGCTATCCTGTCAGCACCCTTCATGGACACTCAGCAAAACAAAAAAAAATATTTAGATGAAAAGCCCTTTAATGCACTAAACAGAATGCCTAGAGGAAAATGTTCCTCTTCATCATTTAATCACACGCAGACGTAAGCCAGAAGTTTGTTTGAATTTGACATATGGGGCTGAAGGGTAGTAGAGCTCGGAGGCGCTCGCAAGCTCTTACCGTGGTCTCTGGAAAGGATCACGGATGTACTCAGCTGTCAAAAAGCATTGCTGTTGTTTCAGACCTGTTGCCCACAAACTCTACTTAGGCTTTCCATTACCTGGTGCAACGACAATAAAAACCTCTCACAAAGACAGGAACAATTGCTAAAGAATCTTCTTTTCAAAAGCACAACCTGGAAGTTTAACCTTTGGGAAATTCATTTTGTGTTGAGATATAATTTGCAAAGTTTTTAAAGAGTAACTTTGGGTTTTCAGGTTTAAGAGGACTTAAAGGAAAGCAGCAATGAAAAACAATAAAAAGGAAACTTTTCTCCCCCAAATATATTTCTTGACATGTTTTTGAATGCCGTCAGAAATCTCTGGCTGCCTGAAAACCAGTGTTTGTCAACATATAGTCTTCCTTTGTTCCTTGGACATATGAGCAGGGGATTCAAATTCAGATCTCCAGAAAGCTTGGGAGTACATCTATGAAGCTAGCAGCATCTTTATCTGTTGGCAGCACAGTGCGTGGGATATGTGGTTGAGGACTTCTCATCCTGTCCTGTAAACAGCAACAGAAATATATGCTACCCAGTGTCAGATGCAATGTTTGGACCACGATTTGGATTACTCAGATGGGTATCACCAGCTGCTGGAAATTTTTGAATCTGTGAGACAGGTTTGGGATCCTCACAGAAAGGCTCCTGATTTTACAAATGGCTAGTTGGTGTTAGGCTTTCTCAGGATAATGTCCTTTTCCTCACATGTATGTGGGCAGCTCCCATTTTCCCAGACTGGATGAGGGAGTGGACAGATCTTCCCTTCCAGAGGGTCCATCCAGCTCCACTGAGTTGGCAAAGGGCTGTAAGAATTTGCTGCTGCTGTAGCTCAAACATAAAAGAATACCAGAACTGTAAAGGAATTTGAAAGATGTACAAGAGAAAGGGGTCTTTGAGGAGGAATACTCTCCCAGAGCTGGTGTCTACAAATACATGTTTGTTTTTTTTGTTTTTCTCCCTTGATTTCCAATTGCTTGTAGGGGTAGTGATCAGCAGTGAAGCACTGGGGAATAAGGCAGTTCAGAGTTAATGTGTGTAAATTTACGACATGGTTCTAGACTCGAGCAGGAGTTCGTGGCAGAGGGTAAGGGCTTTCTTGTCCCACAGCCATCTTTCAGAGGAGGATACTGCAGATGTTCGTCTGTGTTGTCAGCTCTTGTTTCAGTAAGCAGGAGCTCTGGTGTCGGTTGAGCTGGCATCAGAATCAGGCCCCTTGTTTAATTCCCTTTCTATATTGATAGAGAGCCGTGTCTGTGTGCAGGCTGTAGAGCATGTTGTTGTCCCTAGAGGAAAGAGAGACTCATTGAATAATCCTTTTTGTTTAGCGTTATTAAGTGGACCATGGGCCTTATTTTGCTTGTTTTGCGGCTATTCCTTCGGGATGGGAGAAGTGGCCTTGTTCACGCCACCGCCTTTCAACGTGGTGAGCAAGATTTAAAGAAACATAAATCCACTCGAGAGAGAGAGGGTTACACGGCAAGCTGAATAATGGGCTTTAATAGGCAAACCAAACAGTTAAAGAAAAGATGCACACGGCATGCTAAAACTTAAGGAATGCATATTCAATGCAATGCATTATTAAATACAACGGTGAACATATGGGTGCCTACAATTAATGTATATAAATAGCTGATAAAATTGCTCAGTATTAGAAAGCTAGCGGCAAAAATGACCTCATATGTCAAGCAGACAAGCAGGCAGTTACCATTTTCTTTGTACACCTTACAGATGATAAATTAGTTTTATGGTCTGCATGGGGCCCTTATCACATTACAGCACCAAGTGTTTGATAAAGAAAAAAAATGCCTCAGCTAAAAATCGAACAGAAATTTGGAGTCCCCATGGACCGCATTTTTTTAACGTAAAGAATTTTAACCAACTTCCTTTTGGAAAGATTTATTGCTCTAAAGAGAAATGTATATCTCTATCCTATGTACTTTTATTACAACTTCTTCTCTTCCCTCCTTCTTCTTCGTTTTTTTCTCCCCCTGACATTAGATATGAGTCAGCCATAACAGGTTCATTATCGATTGGGGGATTTACAGAGGGAAGGGGCAAGCAAGACTCCAGGGTTCTACTTCTGTCTTTTCTACTGACCTTGGGTGAGCTCTTTCAGCTCCCTGAGACTCAGTTTCTCCATCTGCAAAACAGAGGGGAACAGGCAGTTACTGTGAAGCAAAACTATTCATTGTGCCTGGAAGACCAGGAAAAAATCCAGGGACTGGGCTTGTCCTGCAGACAGTGGCAAGGAAGGACTCTGCAGTACCCTGAGACATACAGTAGTGTAGCTCAGAAAGTAGCTTCTTCCTTCTCAAAGTAGAAGGATAGAAATATCTATTTGCCAAGAAATCCATCAGTTTTGCCTCTGCTAACCCTCTGCTTTTGACTGATCTTCTCCTGGTTTCAGTAATATCTGCTGTGTTGGCACATGTGGTTCCTTATGGGTGTATTTCCCAAGTTTTACATCCCTTTCCAGGAGCTGGAAGGGTTTCTGAGGATGTGGGAGGCAGCTGAGAGGCAGTCGCCGTTTGCTGGTGTATGGGGTCAGGATGCGGCCACGCTACCTGGATGCTCTGGGAAGGCAAATGGCATCAGGTACAGCAGCTTTAAGAGGTAGCAAAACAATTTCACAGCGACCCCTGGGCTCCTTCTCCTCTTTCTGCTTTGGAAATGCTCTTTTCAGAGGTGGTCTTCAGTAAATACCAGCTTCCCAGCTTTAACCAGTTATTTCGTGTCTCCAAGCCCTTTAGAACAAGAGCTTTTTCTCTTTCCCAGACCCCTGTGGCTGGAAGAGGTATTCCGAGGTAAAGACACCAAGGCTGCCTCAGAGGCACCAATTTTGTCCAGGTTTGGATCCTGACCTGCACAGCATCAGTGATGAACCTCCAACACGATTCACTCTTTCTGTAATTCTGCCCATAAACAACAAACGTCCTTTTTTTTTTTTTTTTTCACCTGAATTGGTGTTTTATCTTTTAAGAAGATGCTCAGATGCAGAGGCTAGATGTTTTTACTGCCACGTGTGTGCATCCATTGTGTGCTTCAGTGACCACTGGCTATATCTGACACAGGGCCCGATGAGATGGTGTCACACCACTCCAATAGGGCTGCCTATGGCAGGGATGATGCCAGGCAAGCAATTGATTCCCAGATTAAACACTGAGCAGACATTTGGTTAAATGCTCTGTGGCTGAGTTTAGTCATGTAGATGCGTCTCCCGTACAAGAACACACTGGGAGAGTTGGGGTTGTTCAGCCTGGAGAAGAGAAGGCTCCAAGGAGAACTTTGAGCCGCTTCCAGTGCTGAAAGGGGGCTACAGGAGAGATGGGGAGGGACTCTTGATCAGGGAGGGTAGCGACAGGATGAGGGGTAACAGTGTTAAGCTGAAAGAGAGTAGATTTAGATTGGATATAAGGAATACATTTTTCTTTACTGAGAGGCAGTGGCCCAGGTTGCCCAGAGAAGCTGTGGATGCCCCATCCCTGGAGGGGTCCAAGGCCAGGCTGGATGAGGCTTTGAGCAACCTGGGCTAGTGGGAGGTGTCCCTGCCCATGGCAGGGGGGTTGGAACTCAATGATTTCTAAGGTCCCTTCCAACCCAAACCATTCTGTGATTCTATGAGTCTGTGATCTCTATCTGTCTGAATCTCCCCCTCCAATGTAAATAATTAGCTACTTGTTACGTAGCTTTTTAAGAGACTGCTTACTGGGAAAACACTGCTTACATTTAATCACTTGCTGAAATCACTGAGAAGACATTAAGATTTAAGCATGTTCTTAAATTAGACATAGGGTTAAGCACCTTTATGAATTAAATCAATACCTTCTTACCATGCAATGATGTTGAAAATATCTTTGAAAGTCCCCCTATATAAATGAGTAACACTGTATTTCCCCACTGACAAATCTCTACTAAAATGCCGCACAGTGAAAGAATTTATAGCTGTAAACATGGCTTGCAAAGAGGGAGGCAACCTCCAGAATTTAGCAATCACATTTGTTAAGGTTTCTCTAAAGCCTAAACTCCCAATTAACAAGCAAATCATCATCAGACAGTCAGTGAATGGCAAATTCATTCTATTCAACATCTTTTCAGAAGTGGATTTTGTGCACTTATCTCCATGAAAACCCAGCAGGAAAGTTTTCCATGAGAGTGATCCTACATCTGCCTGTTTTTAATGACTGTAATGGCAAGCAATATTCTACAATTACTTTGGCGATCTCATTTCAAGCATGCAAATCATATTATTTAAGAGCCCAGCAAAAGTCATTTATTTCTTGGAACCGCTAGCTAACTTTGGTGGGGAGAGGAAATGCTGCGCTTGGAATGAAAAGCCCTGATGTCTTGTAACCTTCCATGGCAGAGCTGTAAAATTTGTCCAACAAGGTCAGACAAGAAAGCCTGAAAATGACTCACAAAGAGAGAACAAGAGAGAAGTGGTAGGGGGGGGGGGGGGCGGGGGGGAGGCACCCCCCACCACTCTATACTGTTCATTACAAAGTCATCCAGGTATTCTCTTAGCTTCGATGCCGAATGAAGAGGTAATAACTAGTTCATCACATTAGATGCCAGCTAATAGCAAAAAGCACTGAACACGAAGTCATCCCAGAAAGACATCTGGGAAACGAGATCTTTTTGTTGCAACTGTGACCATTCTGAAAAGCTGATGAATATATTTTCTAGTTTTGTTGTGGATAAAGCCATTTTTTAAAATACTCACCCTGGAGTTTTTAGGTGCAATTTTGCTACCTCATATGTCAAGATGCACATGATATCTTACCGTCTGTCTCCTGTTGGTACAACAGTCTATTTGCCTTTGCTATTCTTTTTTTCATGGGATAGCAAACACAAGAGTGTTGGGCTAAAGAAGACCAGTACCTGGCAATAAATTTTGATCTCATAAACAAAATATAATTGCCTTAACGCAGTCTATTAATTATAATTGCTCTAACATAGTCTATTTTCAGCTCATAATTTCTTTCTTTTTTTTTTTTCTTTAAATGTTTGCCTGCTTGCTTCTTTGTTAATTTAACCCGTGTGCAGTCTCAGTGAATATTGTGACAAGATACATATGACAAGAATGATGGAACAAGATATAAGATTCTATTTCACTTCAGGTTGCCAATTCTGTCTAAACTTGATAAATGCTGACAAAAAAATGAGTAGCTTCTAATAACTGGGTTTTTTTTAGGAAATAAACCTCAGCCGCTTCCTTTACTTTTCTGTCCTAGTTGTTCCTTCTCTGCTCCAGCTACCAGTTGCTTAAGGAAGGTGTGAGCAGGCCATGGAGGAGGAGAAGCCTCTTGCTCCAGGGCTTCATGTCGAAGCTTTGAAGAGTTATCGCATACCCGTATCTCATAGTCACCTTGCTTCACCACAGTTAAAAGGGAAGAGGTTTTATGGAAGGATTTTACAACTCTGATTGCCAGTTTCGTAAGTGATGATTTAAAAATGGCTAACAAGACTACTGGGCAGGATTTGTCAAAGTGGGAGGAGACTTATTCCTTAACAGATAGTTAAGAAAGATCCTGAGAGGCCGTTAAAAAACCATGAGGAAGGTCCTCCTCTGTCCAGTGCTTTCTTGAGCCTCATCCCTTCATCCTTTGCCACCAGTTTTCCTTTGGAAAATGTTGGGATGAGCAGTCCTTGGTGGTGAGCTGTGGGTATTGTACCGGGGATGAAAGTATTAAAGCTTCTCACAGATGCCTTTTCTTTCCTGTTTGATCTGGCACCGGTCAAAATGAACAATGTTAGTTCTGTTCTCTCTCACAAAGGTATTAAATCAAAATAGACCTGGGACTTTTCCACTGAAGTGTACCAGATTGTTATACCAAATACCCATTAGTTTAAAATATTTACAGTCCTAAGCTTCTAGCCTTCAGTTGTAGATCTCCATCCACAAGACATTTCGTCTTCTTATAGACATTGAAATCAGTGGGGCTGAAGCTTTTTGATATTTTTATAGGTCTGAGACATTTACTGTTGAGTTATACTGCAGAGTTGTTTAGTGTCTGAACACAAGGGATTAAAATACTACATTGCTTTGGTTCTGTATTATTCACCTCCATGCCGAACTGTTCAAGCCAACTTCTCGTTTTAGTCTTCTTACCTTGGCAGCCGTACTTGAAACAATGACACAGTTTCAGCCAAGTGAGTGACCTTGAGTATGGTTGTATTGAGGGTTACACGGTTTGGGGAAAACTGCTGTTCTTTATTATGTATGTAATAGTATGCAGGGTTCTTCAGAAACAAATTTAGGACACAGATCTTACTCTCAAGAGTTTATGATTTGAATGGATCTATAACATGATGAATGTTATAGAAACAGAAGGAGGAAAGAAAAATATAGGGTCAAGCATCGCTAGAAAAATCTGTGTCATTTCATTGATGAATTACACATGCATTTACTGCTTCTATTTTGAGTGTTACAGAGTGTAATTGGTATTGTATGTGCACATACATGAAAGATGATGTAGAGATAAGATTTTTAGAAATTGCTGCTGCTAATGCAGCAGATCTGTTCTATGGTATATATCTATTTACACATATATATAATTAAATCCATAAAATCATTAAATATTCTTTTTGGAAGGATTTAGTTCCCTGAGTGACTGGCACCTGGCACGTTCTCAGAGGCACACTGGACATTTTTGGATGATACTTAGTGCAACTGGCTTTTTGAGGAATAGGGATGCCAAGGTTTTAACACAAAAATTACTTCTGCCCACTGTGAATCGATAACCCTTTTTTTTTCATTAGTCACTCACATTTTGAGTCTATGACACTTGTTCTGCTTGACCTTATTAATCCCACAATGGAGTTCATGGTGAAGAAAGCAATGGACAACCTAACAACATCAGTAATTGCAGCCCCTGTATCTAAGAACCCAGAGATTCATGCCCAAAGCTATAATTTCAGCTAGTGCTGCTAACCCATAACTGTCTTTGATTATTAATTTAGTAAGGGATAATTCTTTAATTAACTAAACCAAACTTATTCTCAGTTTGAAGGGCTTAGGAGGTGTCTTGAGGATCCTAGACACATCCTGGGGAGAGGGGAAATCATACTTCTGCGAAGGATATCTTCAGGATATTTCCATTTATCTTTTTGGTACTTTCAAGGTGCTTTTTCCAGGGCAATGCCAACAAAGGGTAACAAGTACCAAGTCATAGTGAGGAAAGACAGGAAAACAGGAGAATAACTCAAGGCTGCTGCTGGGTTAAGGTGGCTGGAGCATGGCAGGAAAGGGACAAAGTGCGTGAGTGTGTGAAAAAGCATGATCAGATGAGATTTTTGACTCAACAGCCAGAAATATATTGTATAAAAATTAGGAAGGTGAACAATTAAAGGGGTAAAAGTTTTACATGGGTAATACTTTTTTTCTGTGTTTTTTAATCCCCAGGCTGTCAGTAATGAGCTTATGTTCAGAATAATCCTATACTGGAGTCAGTCACAGGAGTGGACGATAAATACACCCTGCACACACTTTATCATATATAATGCAGCCCTCTTCCCTGCCCGATGGTATTTGCTGAAACTTTCTAGATTCACCACTACCACCTATGTAGATGAGCAACTGTACATAAATCCATATTTAGAATCTGCCCATATGTAATGTTTATGTTGCTGAGTGTTAAATTATACCTAAGCCATTTTTACATGGCTCCACTGCAGACAAAGACGTGGTTGGCAGTTATGTGGCCCTGGACTAGCTTGAAAGTGGCTATGACATGCAACAGCTATGTAGCCACGCTAGTTTAAAGTTTGGTGTGGGCTGTAAACCTCGCTGGAGAAGAGAAAAAGAGGGAAATAAATACTGTGACAACAGTGCAGCTGAGCTCTGACATGCAGAGCTACATGGGCAGCTAAATCAAAACTAACTCAAGGTGGCTAGATGAGTTATAGGTGGACTTTTGACTGCAGTAAAATTTTTTTTTGTTGGGAACATACCTAAAGAAAGGAAAGATGCAGGATGAATAAAACTACCCAGTCTGAGTTGAAAGTAGGTTTGAAGACTTTAAGGAACAACTATTGTTGGAATGAGTATGCAATATACAAACAAGTCCAGAAACAGACACCTAGAATAGGTTTTTCTGATCTCCCATCTTTGTAACTTAAAAAAAAAAAAAAAAAATCTGCTTCTATTCATATTTGCAAGTGGACAACCTAAGATCAGAAGCCTGAGATACGTTTCCGTGAGCATGTTTGGTCTCTCTGTCTACCTGCCTATCTAGCTCACCTCTAATCATGTAAAACCACAGAATGAACTAATAGCAGCTTTCCCAGATGAAAAAAAGTGCATTATCTTTTTATATTTTCTGAAGCAGTCCAGCATTTCATCATTTCACTGCGTTCGGTTGTTATGTTAGATTGTTTAATGTAATAGAATGACATGACACTGGTACACTAGATACATCAGAATTATGAACGCTGGAAAAAGACAGTGATAAAGTGTTTCCAGATACATGCAATCCTGGTAGTGCTATAAGTTTCTGCAATTGATTAAAGACGTTTCCCCTGTGCTACCTCATTATTACACATCAAAAGGGAAAAACAAGGGCAAGCTGGATAGCTAAAAAAAGAAAAAAAAGATAAAAATATGTTGTTCTATCCATACAGCAAAAATCCCCCAGATATGTTAAATTAATTTGTATATACAAGTGTAGGTAAGCATGAGACTAAAATAGGTTTGGAGGGCAAAAAAACTTTGTGTTTGTTGTCTTGTTGATTGACACACATATAAGAGAGATTATGGGAAAGTACCTGAGCAAGTAGGAGAATGACAAATGCAGAATTGCTGTGGAGATCAAAGAGCTTTCCAGTAGCTGTAAGAATGACAGAGATGCTGATCATCCAGAATGACTGTTGGGGTAGACCTGAGTCCTGGTGTTGGGCTGGCATCAAATATAAGCTTCTTCACGATTTAAAGGTGCTCACGTATTGTTCATTGCCAGTTAAGATCAGATTGAGCTGGGATCTTTGGCACTCAATTTATTTCCAGATTTCTAGAAGGAAAAAGGAAAGTTCAGAAGTCCTATTCACTTGTGGGTAAGTGAATCTGTGAGGCATTCTAAACACATGTTAAAAGTACTCGTATACCATTAATACACATGAACTAATGGTTTTGCAGGCATGGGAGAACTTTGAGCTGGACTGAGAGCATGCCAAATACCCCCAAATCTTAACTGGTTTGTTTCAATAGAGACTGAGAAAATCTGTGGAAACCGTGAAGTTAAAATGAAGGCTAGTTTATCCACTGAGCCAGTGAAATACTGTAGTGTTTGACTGAGGAAGTGCAAGGAGTTACCAGACAAATTCTGGTGTGATAACTACAAGAAAAAATCCTTGGCATGGTACATTATGTTACCAGTGACACATGACTTTCTTACCGTCTAAATTCACCAGGTATCAGAGGAGCTATAAACCTTGTTGTACGGATGATGAGCAATGAGGGAGAGAAGCAAAGAAACAAGACCACAGGAGGAATCTGAGCTCATTATCTGAGAACTTCATCTGCATAACTTGAGGTTCAGACCCAACGTTTAATATTCAGATAGTTTATTTTCTTCCTCTGTTATGATATTCTATATCCTAAAACACTTCTTCCTCTCTGGAAGGGGATGCTCATCCATAATTAAGTAAATCTTTCAATGAAAAGCCACTGAGAACCTTGAAAAAATTGCCGTTGTGAGGAAGATCTGAAAAGGATCGACATATTTGAACACAGATCGGAGTTATTTTCACTGAAATTCCTACCAGCCATTTGGTGACCTTCCTGGACAGAAACTGGTCTCTGCTTCATCCAAGCTTCTGCCATTTGCTCCTAACTGAAATGATTGTGAACAGCTTCTGGAAGAAGCCAAAAGCTGAGCTCACCTCTGAAAGTAAACTTCTTATCAGGCACCAACATATCTGAACAGGGTGAAAGCCCTCAGGTCAAGTAGTCTTATGGAAGAAACTATTCCCCCTTCTAGTCATGCTTGGGGACTACCAAGGGGACATCTGCCTGCAGGACTTTTAATCTATCACCTTTTCCCATCATTTAGCACACTTTTTTTGAAACAAAAACCTATTTTACAAGTCTTTGGAGTCTCAAAACTTCTCTCCCATTTTCAAGTCATTATTTTTTTCTTACTGTTGACTCAATCAGGTGATATGTTTTAGCTGACGTTCTTGTTCAAGCTTGCAAACATCACAGCAGTGGAAAGTATTTTTAATAAAAAAATCTGTGGGACTTGTCTTAATGATATATCCTCCCTCCCTCTCCAGGGGAAGAGTGGGAAGAAACCTAGGTAAAAGATGCAGCTAAGAAAGACCCTAGAGTCTGTATCAGACTGCACTGTCAAAAGAACTTCCATGTATTCCAATATATATATATATATAAAGAT
>NW_010138004.1:0-1373 GCF_000699245.1 Pterocles gutturalis
GGGTGGGTCCCCAGGGTGCGGGGGGTCCCTGGCGTCCCTGGGTGACAGTCCCCGTGGGTGCCACGGGTGTCTCCTGGGTGCCGTGGGGGTCCACGGGTCGCCGTGGGGTCCCTGTCCCACGCGTGGGGTGTGAGCACCGTGGGGTAGCGGGTCCCCAGTTGTGTGTGGGGGGTCCCCAGGGTGCGGGGGGGCCCTGGGGTCCCTGGGTGACAGTCCCCGTGGGTGCCACGGGTGTCCCCGGGGTGCCACGGGGGTCCCCTGGGTGGGGGTGTCCTTCCCCCCACCCGTGACCCCGGCTGCGAGTGGCCGTGGGTGGCTCTGGCTAAGAGGCTTCTGCGGGTTTGTCACTAATCCCCTGGGTCACTGTCACCGTCACTGTCCCGTCCCCCCCCGCGGGACCTGCGGCCAGCACCCGCTCTGTGCTGGGAGCACCCACGGGGTGTACTGGGAACACTGGGGTGTACTGGATGCACTGAGTTGTACTGCATGTGCTGGGAGCAGTGGGAGCACTGGTGTGTGCTGGGGTGCACTGGGATGCACTGGGAGCATTGGAGAGGACCAGGGTGTACTGGGAGCACTGGGGCATACTGGGGTGTACGAGGAGTACTGGGTGTACTGGGAACAGTGACAGTACTGGTGTGTACTGGGGTGCACTGGAATATACTGGATGTACTGGGGTGTACTGTGTGTGCAGAGATGCACTGGGAACATTGGGGTGTACTGGGAACATTGGGAGCACTGGGGTGTACTGGAAACACTGGGATCACTGGGGTACACTGGGATGCACTGAGAGCACTGGGGTGTACTGGGAGCACTGGGATATGTTGGGAGCACTGGGTACATTGTGAGCACTGGGAAGCAGTGGGGTGTACTGGGAGCATAGGACAGCACTGGGGTGTACCGGGATGCACTGGGGTGTACTAGGAGCACTGGGGTGCACTGAGAGCACTGGGATGCACTGGGGTGTACTGGGAGCACTGGGGTGCACTGGGAGCACTGGAGTGTGCTGGGATGAACTGGTACTGGGTGTTCTGGGTGCACTGAGGTGCACTGGGAGCACTGGAGTACACTGGGAGCACTGGTACTGGGTGTACTGGGGTGCACTGGGAGCACTGGGGTGTACTCAGGTGCACCGGGATGCATTGAGAGCATGAGAGCATGAGAGTGTACTGGGAGCGCTGGTATTGGGAGCACTGGGGTGTAATGGGAGCACTGGTACTGGGTGTACTGGGTGCACTGGGGTGTACTGGGGTGTACTGGGAGCACTGGAGTGCACTGGGAGCCCTGGTACTGGGTGTACTGGGAGCACTGGGAGGCCCCCGCCCACCCCCACTGGTGCCCGTGACCTCGGAGCCTGTCGCCCCCACTCCCCC
>NW_010138005.1:0-22391 GCF_000699245.1 Pterocles gutturalis
TTCTCAGGAAGGTAAGACTTCAGACACCAGTCTGGATTAAGTGCTGTCTTTGTAGGCAGGTTTTCTATACTGCTGCCACCAGTTTCTTATCTTTACTTTGTTCCAACAGTTATTTAGATTTTCTGAAGAAGTGACATAATGTTTATCAGCTCTTGCCTTGTGACCATGGCCAAAACTGCACAACAGTACCAGAAAGATTTTTAGCAAAGCTTTCAAATTAAGTTGATACTTAAATATATATTGGCGTTGGTTTCTTTCCTGAGTAATTGCTTTTTTTGTGTCTCTCTTTGCAATCTGCTGTCAGCTCTGGAGCGGTACTGGTTGGCAGCAGCTGGGAAATGTTCTGCTTCCTGAAGTTCTTTTTTGATCCTGCAACAAGAAGTAAATCAGCAGAAGATCCTGACTAGAAATATCCAGGGACTAACTTCTCCAAGCAGTGATTTATCAGAGCTAGATAATAAGGGGAGGAATTAAAGAGCCTGAGGGGATGAATATCCTTCTAGGACAAAAAGGGACGTTCAGGGAGTAGGAGGAGGCTCTTGAAAGAAAAGATTGTAATTGTCTGAAAGATAATGGGAAGGTGGAGTTGTATTAAGTGTGAGAGGGAGACCTGGACTGCACTAGATAGGGCAGAAAACTGAGTGAGAGGCCTGCTGAAATTAATAAAGAGCTAGGTAGAAATGGGGAGAGGAAAGAGGAGATCGAGATCAAAATCAAGATTCGTAATGTAATGGCAGAAAGGATTAAACTTGGGAAACAGAAGGGAGTGCAGAAAAGCATATTTGCTTCTAATTCTGCTACTCCTTTGTGGCCAGGAACTAGACACAAGGTGTTAGCTCATGCAGTGCTGGCCAGTGCAGAGAACTCATTACTACTGTCACTTACCGTTCTGGCTTAAGTAACTAATCTTCTCAGTGAATATAACAATCTACAAATCTTCATCAGTGCGATGGTCAGTATGATGCTGTGTGGTGAAACGTGTTTTCCCACGTTGCTTTTTCAAAGCAAATTTACAGAAGATTTCATCCCATGCAGGCTTACCATCTAATGAGCTACATGCAACCCTGTACCCCTTGTGAAAGTGATCTTCAGAAGAAAAAAAAGCTGTCTTCCTTACCCTGCTGCAGGAAAGATTTCAGGTAGCCTAAATAATATTACTAGGTTAAGCTAAATTTATTTTTAAAAAAATAAATCTACTTAGCCTTCATTGGGCTTTGGTTTGATGGTTTCTTCTAAAAGCAACAGGACGGCGGAAAACCTGTCAGTTCTTTCAGACATGTTTGAATTTAATAACTACTGTTTCAGACTTAACTTCTCTTAATTATTAGACCAGACCATCACACTTAAATTATACCAGTCAGAAGCTTTATATGTACAAAAGTTGTCTTAAAGTAACAGTAAGACTTCAAACCAACAAAGAAAAAACCCACAAAACTAAGAATTCGGGTTAAATCTGTTCCCACCTGTATATTCACTAACAGACTTTAGTTGTATGATCAACTCTCCAAGTTTTCTTCAGAACTTGCTGTATTTCACATAATGTTTGCCATTAAGCAGCTACTTACTCAACTTTTGTAATCCCTATTGAATTTCCTGTGGCTCAAGATCCTACTTGTAACACTTTAAAAATCTTTTTTCACAGCAGTCTCTGAATAATTTCCTTGTGGGCTTTTTCATGGTGCTTATAGGTGATGCTTTCAGCATCAGTTTATTTTTAAAACATTCTTAAGGTATGAAGAGGCTGAGCTTAATGTTGAAGTGCAGAGAGTACAATTAATTTGCTGTCCAGCTTGACCCTAAGACCTAGTCATATTAGAATACTTAGCTTGCATGTGGCTTTTTTTGTATCTTCCAACCATAGCTCCTGATGCCTTTGTGTTGGCCATGCTTTCTTTGAATCGAGGATCTCAAGTTGGATTGCCTTTATTTGTGTTGGCCATTCTTTCTTTGAATCGAGGATCTCAAGTTGGACACTATACAAAAGAGAAAAAAAAAAGTATAGTCTGTGAAAAGGTTGGTTGTGTGGTTTGCTAAGTATAGCTTTGACACATTCTCTGGGAAATCACTGGACTCCCTTAGCCCTAGTTGTTTTCTCTCTTGAGCATTCCCTAACTTACTTGCTAAACCCTTTCCAACTGTTAACAGCAAGGGGATCTCCTTCTGCATAATCCTTGTTCATCACCAGAGGTCTGTTCTGTTTGCTGAAGAAAGACAGGGTTATATGAGGGTAAAATATAAAAAAAAAGATCATTCAACGCAATTTGTGGGTTCTGTTTATTAGTAGACAAACTGAGTAAAATAATCTAAATTAAATGAAGTAACAGCCATTTCATATGCACCTTCATCCCACTTTTCTATCAGTTTCATAGCCTCTTTCATTTTAAACAATGTACACACCATTAGCAAAATTTTGTTTTCTGCCTGGATATGTGCCAAGTGGCAGTGTAAGTTAATTTTGGAGATTATTTCAGATGTATGCTGACAGCAAAGGCAATGATGAAACTTCAAAAATCTCTCAACTGGCTGCCAAGCTGGATGGGAACAGATGAAGACAAAGAGCTTTTAATGGGATGAATAGCAGGGAAGTGATCACTGTATACTTTCTTTAGTCATTAGCACTTCTGCTAAAGGTTTGCTGTTGGTCACTATCAGAAATAAATTGCCAGGTGCAGATTGCCTGGTTTAAAGTATTATACTTCTAAGCTTCTTACAAACCATAGCATCTTATGAACACAGTCCGGGCTCTGGTTCATAGGGCAATTCGGGTTGGAGAGAACCTCAAGAGATCTCTAGTCTAGGCACAAAGCAGGGTGAAGTATGAAGGCAGACCAGAGTGAATACTCAAGGCTTTATTCAGACAGGTCTTGAAAACATCCAAAGATGGAGACTACGCAAGCCCTATAAGCAACCTGTTCTACTGCTTGGCTGTCCTCACAGTAAGTTTCTCCTCGCAGCCAATCTGCACCACTCTTGTTTCAGCTTACCCCCATTGTCTCTCGTCCTGCAACCATGCACCACTGTTTATAGTCTTGCTCTGTCTTCTTGATAACCTCCTTGTAGGCACTGGCAGGCTGCTGTGAGGTTTCCCCAAAGCCTTCGTTCCTGTTGGCTGAACAAACCCATTTCCCTGAGCCTTTCCTCACAGGGTAAGTGGTACAACACCCTGAGCATCCTGATGGCCCTCACTGAGCTCACTCTGCTTTATTGATGTCTTATGTTGGGGGCCCAGAACTGGACTCAGTGTTCCAGATGTGGTCTACTGAGTGCTCAGCAGAGGGGGATAATCTCCAGCACAAAGTGCTGCTGGCTTTATATGCTGTCAGGGAGGACTGCTGGCTCATGTTCAGCTTGCTGTTCACCAGGAATCCAGGAGAGAAATGTGGTGTATTAGTTGTAAAACTTAGTCTTACCTCTTTTTCAGCCACGGGGTGGTGTAACGAACTGTTCATGCAGTTTTACAAGAAAACTGCAGCTGCCTGTCAAGGCCCTGATGAGGCAAGGCCTTGTGATGTCTTGAAGCATTTTGGTTATAGACTGCTAGTCCTATCCCTTGCTGATAAGAAGTGAAGAATGCACCGAAGGCTTTACTCCCCTCACTAACAAAGGACCTCTTACAACAAAGTAGCAAACCCTTGCTGAGTAGGGCCGCTGCCTGTAGGTTGAGGGTGCCAAGAAGGCCAAAGTTAATCTAATACAGGGTCCACACGACCTCCAACTCCATTGGTTGAAAGGGTTAATTCTACCCTTCCCCCTCTTACATATGAGCAGAAAGACATTCTCCCCATGCTAATTAAGGAGACACCCCTCTCTGATTCCTATGCTAATTTGGGAGACACCTCCATCACTTCCTATGCTAATTGAAGAAAGTTAGGTGGAGACCTGAGAACTTTTGTCTATAAAAGGTGAATAAACAAAGAGAAGGTGCTTGCGCCCACCACCTGAGGACTCCTGAGATGGTAGCAGACTGATCAGGCAACCCCAACTCTTCCCCAAGATGTTGACGCTCATCTCGAAGGATCCAAAGAGTGGTGAAAACTTTTCTCTCTCTTCTCTCCTTTTCCTTTCTTTTTCTCTTCAAGCATCTCTTGATCTCTCTCTCTCTCTGGCACATATGGCGACCCCTTATAAGTTTAATGCCAGCTCCTTTTGGGGCTTGTTTAGCAGGTTTTCCATAGGTTGTTCATTTTAGTACTGAAAAGTGATTGCAAGTGTTGTGAGTGGTTACAGGTTAAGTGATTGCAAGCTTTACGAGCGGTTGCGATTTCTTAGTATTGTTGGAAATTATGCCGTCGTTACCACATTGCTCTAAGATGTGATGGTGTTGGCAGGTGGTAGTGTTGTCATGAATTGTCTTTACTGAGTAATTTGTTTCTCTTTTATAATTCTGTTACCTTCCACAGTTTATACCCCACATTTCTCTTTTCCCCTAAACAATTCTATACGTTAAATTTATAAGCCAGTATTCAATTCTTTGGTGTCATCTCACCTTAATGTGCCCCAAGGGAATATAGAAAACCTCCTCAAAGCCCACTCATCTCACCCAGGCTGGTTTTATGAGCTGGGTCACGACATGTGTTAGTTGTAAAACTTAGTCTGGTCTCTTCTTCAGCCTCATCACCTGTAGCCTGTGTTTCATCCCTTAGCACTCTGTGTTAGGTTTCTCTCCACTTTAGCTTCAGGTGTCTTTACCTCTCTTTCACAAATCCCAATCTTTTGTCTTTTTTGTTTTCATCTGTTCCTGCCTGGCCTGCGAAGCTTGTCTTTTCTGCACTCATATCTCCTGGGATTTTCTTCTGTAACGGTGTATAGTAGGGATGACACATAGAAGCAATGATGAGAAAGCATAGCTGGTGTTTTATGTGTGTTTTGGGGGATATTGCTGTCTGACGATACTGCAGGACATTCCCGTTTGGCCCATGAAGCTTTGAAGAATCCTGAACTCGCTCCACCTTAGCAAGTGTGTAGCAGATACATGCAAGCACAATACCTTACCTACAAGCACAGATGGTGTGTCTCATTAGAACTCCTAACGTGGCTGGAAATTTAGATGAGCTTTTGGGCTTGTGACCTTTATGTGTTTGAAATATCCAGACTTCTGTTTCACATCTGAAGGTGCCTACATATCTTTGCCTTGCCTGTGTTCTTGGATCGTCATGGGAGCAGTGCTGTCGCCTCAAGACTTGGTGGTTTTTTGCCACATTTGCAAGTGCAAGAGGGATCATTCTTGTCGAAGAAGCAGCAATTGACTCCCCTATAAGCTGTGGCAATGCTACTGCTTCTTAAAGTTGCTTCCACTCTCAGTATGGCAGAACAAGTTACCTTCCCCTGAAGCTAGTTATTCAAACACCTGGGCTACATCCTGGTTTTCCAGGGGGTCAGCACTTTCTGTGGTGGAGATTTCTTCTACCTGCAGAGGGTAAGCAACGTTGTTGCTGTGGAGGAAGTCAAGTCCTGGTGGGAACTGTCTCGGTTCTGCTGTCAGTCATACCTGAATATTTCAAGAAGCATCAGGATGAATTTTTAAAAAGTTGAGAGGTAATGTGCTCTGACTTGTGTATAGCTAGAGGTGTTCTAGTGAGTAATGTCCTGTGAGTCCCATCCTGTGACTTCTGTTGTACATCTCTTCAAGGTCTTTGTCTTTCCTGCATTTATCTTCCTTTAGCTGATGATTTCCAAGAACCAGTTGATCCCAGAAGACAACCCTTAGCTAATCAGTCCACTGATCGTAAGGTATCTGGGAGAAACAGAGGTAATTTTTCTTGGTTTTTTTGAAATTGAGATGATAGTAATATAGAACATGTGAGATTATAATGACTGTTGCAACCGAGCAGTTCAGCATCTCAGACATTAATCTTGCCATGGATAAGGGATTCATTCTCACTGAGACAGACATTATCTTGGGTGAAGCTCCCATAGTTAAAAGTCATCTGCAGTGCCTGAACTAATGCTGCTAAAGTACAGCACAGGAATAGCTGTCCAGCTATGCACTGGATTTTTTTCTTTTTTTTTTTTTTTACATTGGATTAATAGACCTGAGCACACAGAAAAGTAGAAGGCCTGAGGTTACCTTAATGTGGTGTTTTTTTTTTCAGATAAGGTCTAAAGATCTGGACTGTTGTGTAAACCTAAGGATAACTTGTCATGGACAGAAATTTGAATTCAGAGCTTTATGTTTTCGATAGAAGAAAGTTGTCCCTGTGTCTTACAGTAGGAGAAACTTGATATTTGAAGTGTTGATACCAGTCTAATTTAGGAAATGTGCTTTTTTTCCTGGCTGTGGAAAACATCTCAGCCAGAGCAAGCTTTGATATGAAGGGTATTATGTATTCCTTTTTTAAGGGGATACTGCAGCTTCCTATGTTCAAGCTATAAACAGGATGAAGTATCTCAGGCCCTCTAAAGTGAAAGGCAGTTCCTAGGCACTAATTTCATTTGTTTGCCTAGGTGTATTTGTTGCAGTTTTAGAATTATTTTTATGGTGTCACTTTTATCAGTGGTTCCCTATTCTCTGCTTTCAGAACTGGATTTTTAAAGACTTTATATTTGTAATTTACTGTGGTAACTTTGAGTGAGACTTCACTTCCTCTGTCATGACTCTTGTCTCCCATGGAGTGGGGTCGAACAGCAACCAGCCAACCTTTGGGCAGCTTTGTACCATTTATTTTAGGGTGAAAACACTAATGAAAAAAAAAGCCATTTGCAAGTTAATTTTCAAAGGACTTGACTAAGATGCTGCTGTGACAAGTATACCAGTCTTCTGACAAGTTTTTATTGTCTCTTAATCCGCACAGTTTCTGTAAAGATGAACAGTGTTGGCTGGGGATGTCCACACTTCCCAATTTGTTTACCTACCAGGAATTTTACATGAGTCTTCCCCAGGCAGTTTCAGGAGCTCAAGGTTTATTGAGACTTTATATCAGTGATACAGTACTTTTTTAGTGTTTCATGTACCCCTTACTTCAAATATGTCTCTGTATAATAAATCCTGAAGTTTCCATACCCCAGAAGTCTCTGATCTGTTAGATGAGAATATTAGAATGATTGAATTGCTTTACACAGAAGTTGAGTTCATAAATGCAAGGAAGGAGGAAGTTGAATTCTATTGTATAAATAACACCATGTAAAAACTTTTTATAGATAACTTGTGGATGCCCCATTCCTGGAGGTGTTCAAGGCCAGGCTGGATGAGGCTTTGAGCAACTTGGTCTAGTGGAAGGTGTCCTTGCCCATGGCAGGGGCGTTGGAACTAGATGATCTTTAAGGTCCCATTCAACCCAAAATGTTCTATGGTGATAACTTTTAAGACCTTACGTATATCAGAAGCTTCTTTAGCAGGCAAATGTACTGCTCCTAAAATCTGCTATTCTGCTGCTTTTCATAGAGGAATGTACATATATGTAGTTAATTCTAAACCATAAAAAAGTAGTTTGGATATCATAATCACTTCATGAGTTCATAGTTCAGTAATTATCCTTGGTATTTATTGCAGAATAATCACTGCGTAATCTGATGTTTATGTCTCAATTTAAAATGTCTTGTTGCTCTATCTGGAACTGTATTTGGCACTTAAAAGATTTAGGTAAGTTAAAAGCTAAATGAAAATAAAATCTTATGAAGAAGAAAGTCTTATTCATAATCTTGACATTTCAGTCTCACCCTTACAGTAGTTTTTTTTGTTTTTTGAAGCACCCAAGAAAAACGGTTGTTCTAAGAATTGTATTTATTTCAACAAAGAAAAGAAGAAAATTCCCAATGTTTGTAAGCACTTCAGAAGAGGCAGGCAGGAGGAGACAGGGATCTACAGGCCGGTCAGCCTCACCTCAGTCCCTGGGAAGGTGACCTGATACAGCAGGTAATCCTGGAAACCATTTCTAAGCACTAGATGGACAAGAAGATGGTCAGAAGGAGGTAGCATGGATTCATCATGGACCAGAGGCGATGGGCACAAACTGAAACACAGGAGGTTCTCTCTAAACATCAGGAAACACTTTTTTTTTTTTACTGTGAGGGTGACTGAGCGCTGGCACAGCTTGCCCAGTAAGGTTGTATTGTCTCCCTCCTTGGAGAGCTATTCAAAGGCTGTCTGGACATGGTCATGGGCAGCCTGCTCTAGGTGGCCCAGCTTGAGCAGGGGCTTGGACCACATGACCTCCAGAGGTTCTTGCCAATCTCAGCCATTCTGTGATTCTGTTGTGGACTGCTCTGTAATTAAGTTCTGTAATTAGTTTAATTAGTTCTTACAGTGTTGTTTATCTTTTGGACTTAGTTCTTCTCGTTCTCAAAAAATAAGCAGAATCATTGAAGACAGTGTTGGTTTATGAATTCTATAAATAGCATGTACAAGGAAGGGGTCAGTGTCCTGTTTCATCTGGGATAGAGTTAATTTTCTTCACAGTAGCTAGTAAGAGGCTATGTTTTGTATTTGTGCTGAGAAGAAGTCTGATAACATACTGATGTTTTGAGTTGTTGACAAAACAATCAAGGATGTTTCAACTTCCCATGCTTTTCCAGTGTGCAGGTGCACAAGAGGCTAGGAGGGAGCATAGCCAGAGCAGTGGGCCCACAATTACTGGCTTAGGATTTGAGTTTTGGTTTAGGATTGAGGCACATATAGGCCAATGGTATATTCCATATCATCCCTCATCATACTCAGTATATTAGAAGGGTCTGCTGGGAAGTTCAGGCTCCTGCTGTCTGGGGCTCTCTCTCTCTCTCTCTCCTGGTATTGTGGTTTTGGGACTCTGCTCCAGAATCATTAGCTGAGGAACATCTCGGGAGCAGGCCGAGCCTTGGTCAGCGTGTGGTGAGTAGTTGCACTGTGTATCACTCATTTGTATATTCATATTTTTGCCCATATTATTATCCATTTTATTGTATTTCGATTGTTAAATTGTATCTCAACCCACGAGTTTCCTTTCTCTTTACCCCTTCTATTCTCCCCCCATTCCCCAGGGACTGGGGAGGGTGGGCGAGTGGCTGCGTGGTGTTCATTGCAGGCTGGGTTAAACCATGACAGTTGGGAATGAGTGTTTCCAATATTCGGAGCAGTTTTATATCAGATTAAAGGAGCAATTCAAGCCAGCAATTTTTAATCAGTCCAAAGTGTAGTTGCAGACCTTCAGTAAGAGTGGTCTTAGAGGAAGCCCTTATCCCTTATGACGTTGTCTGGGAGGAGCCACCCAAGCAGCATATGCTAGAGAATGGATGATCCAGGAGAGCCGCCTAACCTTTTCAGAGTAACACCTTATGCAGGCATCCCCAGATGTTACAGATTGGGTTGGTGGGACAACAGGGAACCACCTCTTGGTTATCTCCACAACTTTACCGGTCCAAACTGTCTGATCTGAGTTCTGATCAACAGACTTCTGGTGTCAGATGAGTGTGTTTTGTGTGCAAAAAAATATATATACGCAGTGATGTGCTCCACAAAAGAAGAAAACACCAGTGATCTTCAGAGTGAAACATGCTGCAAACTGCCACGGGCATTTGAATTTCCAGAGAGAGCCTGTTGATGGGCACTGCTAACAGAGCCAAAGCTGCAGTCAGATAAACCACTAGGGAAGATACCGAAGTGCAGATCAGGGACAAGGTCACGTTAGCAGTGGTGTTTGAGTTGGCCTCTGCTTGCATTGCCTGTTCTGTACTTAAAAGGACTATGATCTTTTGGGCTGTCAAGTCCACGTTTTGTACCATATTGTATTGTATTTGGTTGTATTACAGACAAATTGTTTATAGAAAAATATCGGTTAGCTATTGAAAACTGGACTATATTGTCTAAAACCCAAGATCATGTGTGAGGTGGTGGACAGCCTGCTCTTTTGCTTGATTCTGTTTAATCTGCATTCATGCTCAAGTTCTTTCCACGTTTTCCCCCAAGGTTTATAGCAGATGTTTACCTTTTGTCATGCTTCTTTGACAGTGGCTATGCCAGCTAAGTTACACATTCTACTGAAAGTTCAGAAATAGTTTCTCAAGTGCAGGTACCCTACTTGATACTCTCACTCAGTTTTCAGAGGTACAGTATTCCTGTTTAAATGAAGTGAAATTGTTAATGCCTAACCCCTTTGGAAGCTGTGGCGGGGTATATTAATGAAAATACTTCAGGTTTACAAACTGCTTTTGAAACTGTTGCATTATGTGCACAATAGCTGAGATACTGAATAGGTTTTCCTTAGATTTTCCAAGGACATATACACCACCAAATTACTCCTTCACATTGCTATGTTAATGTTTTGATCTGATCCAAAACTTGACCTACCTGAAATAATTATAAGCTTTTCTGAAATTCTAAATATGCATTTCCATTAAAAAACCACCACTGAATAATCACACCTGTCAGCCTGGTTTAAGTTTTTAATTAATTTGTTCCTCAAGATTACCGTACCTAAAAGAAATGGTAACAGCTGATCAAATTGCTTCATATGCCAAGAGTGACAGTGAGATAACACTAAGTGAAATTAAAATTAGACTTTCAGAACATTGATTGGTTGATGAGAAGGTTATGAGAGGCTGCTTGCCAGTCTGTGAGACATAGAGAAAGACAGGAGTTGCCTCAGGGTTCAATTTTTGAATAGTGAATTGGCTTAGCTCGTGTTTTCTGTAGGGTTTCCATTCTGCCTTAACACCCTACTGTGACTTGAAGCTCTATGAAGTGAATGCAGACTGAGGTCAGCATGACTTCATTACTTCACGGCTGATCATAGGTCCCCCTTTGACACAACGCTATCTATATGATTTCTGTTACACGTCATGGTTGTACCATGCCGGCACAGAGCAGGTACAGAGACTGGGCAATTTTCCGTGTGGTTTTCTTCTTGCTGTGGACAGTTGTGGGCTTCCTATTCCAAATGCTCAAGTCATAACCTTTTGATTTATGAAAGACTGAGGATCTCCAGTGGTCTATATGGAAACGCGGGTTCTGGAAATAGCAGAGATACCAGAACTCCTGTAGATGCCTGGTGGTTCATTACTGCTGTTTATTTGTCAGTGCTTTTTGTAGGGGTTACAAATCTGTCTGCTGGTGCTCTCTTTCAAGAGAATTAAGAGTGCTCCTTGTTTCTGCATAGGCCACACAACACTTGGATCATTTCTGCATGTGACAGCAAGAAAACGGGGGGGGTGGGTGGAGTTGCATACATGCGAGTGTAGTTAGCCCACCCTCACAGAAAAGAGGGAGGAGAGAATATTTCTAATATTTCTGCGCCGGTGTTGTCTCCTGTTGTATGCTTAACAAGGTCATAGCCGATCTCTTTGTCTGGATGAGGTGGTAAGCCCATGGCAACGAGCCTGTTACTGATACCATGCGGTATCAACATCAAAGCACTTCATGGGCAAATCAGTGGTATTTTTGCGTTGTCGTTTCATGTGCTTTCTCTAGTATTGTCTGCAAACAAAATACCTGGTTCTTGTAACATGAAGTGTGCCTGTCCCTGAATGTCTCTTCTGCCCTGTTGTCTAGGCCTGTCACACTTCCACTGTGTTTTAGGAAATTTTCCTGATACTTGAATTCAGCAGTACTGCCAAAGGAGGAGATATCCCCTTTTCTCCTTCCGTATTTTTCCCCACCTTTCTCCATCCTTTCTTTCCCTCTCCTTGCCCCTAGATTTTCTTCTCCTACTGTACTTCTGCCCAGTACTCACAAAATTCTTGAGCTATCTGTTGTTGTCCTCTTCCACTCACAGATCAAGTAGGATGATTGCACCATGTTTTTCTGAACTGAGGATTGTGCTATTATTCTCTCCGTGTTGCACTGGGAAACATTACTGTTCTTCACAGCAGAGCTTTATAACAAAGCTTGTTTTTCTCGCTAAAGCTCCTCTACACTTTTGTACTTTCTGCTTCCCTTGATGTGTTACATTCTCATTGATGAATGAGAATCACTGCTGTAAAATTTGTGGAAATTTCTCTTTCTTTGCAACTGAAAGTAACTAGAAGAGATCCCTCTGATAGACAAAAATGAAATTAAACTTCAGTTTGCAGCTGGCCATTATGTTGCAGCAATAGCATTGCTGTCATCTGGGTGCCTAGGGTATGTCTCCATGGACGACGTCTGTATAAAGATTTTAAATAAATATGACAGGAGCCCAATACCCTTCTGTCAGTTTTAATGTCATAGTGGCAAGTATTCCAAGCAAGTATACACAAGAGGTCTGTCTTCTCTCTTGAAAGTGCAGATTAATAATAGGAATGCCATATTGGTTAATACAAAATTTTGCCATAAATGTAGAGGATGAAAATTAGAAAATAGTCTGGCCTTTTGATAAATTAAGGACGTTCTCTTTACACCTGCTCTTCTTGCATTTTTCATGGTGACCAACTCAGAATTAATGGGTAGGTATTTGACATGAGAAGAGCGTACAAACTTGTTTATTTTCAAAAGTTTTCATGGATCAGTTTATGAAATGGGATCTCAGGAAATAATGTGAAAGGAGGATTACAAGTGAATACAACTACAAGCAGTAAATGTATTAGGCATTAATTTGGCTTCTTGTGTTCTTATTTTGGGTTCTTAAGCATAACTATCTGGTTGTGACCACAACCCTATAGTAATCCATGTGACTGTTTGGTTGGTTTTTTTCAGTCCCCATCAGAGACTAGATATTTGTTGGACCATAGCTTTATGTATCTGGGAGCAGACTGATTTGTAGTTCAGCCTCACCACTTGATTTGCACCTACCGTGTGGTAGGTGCTCTGGGAATCACTAAGAGATTGAGAAGTGACCACAGGTAGACTCCGTTCCATAAAATACATTATCGTTACATCTAGCTTTGTTGCTTTGCATGGACCTTTGCTATTTTGTTTCAGAATTTTGTCTCATCTGAATAAGAAAACAAAATAAAATTTAATTTTCAGTTAAATTAAAACTTGGAAAAAATTTTGATGCCAAATTTTGAAGATCTGTATTGTAAGTTAATCAAAGCAGAATTTAGAACCTTAATGGAGTGTGAGACCTTTCTCAGATACATGTATTTCTATCAGTATGTTTTCTACTGTCTGTCACTATTAACGCCCTTTCTTGGAATGTTTTCCTGATGCAAGCAGCTTAACCATTTGAATCCTTTCTTGGTGTTCTTTGATTTAGCAATCTTAGGCTGTTATGTCTTTAATTTTCTCCCTACGTCTTTGATAAAAAAAGAAGAAAGTTAAGATCCACAATGATGCAGCTTCTCTAAAGTATTTTTAAGACTTCTCATTGCAGAGGTTTTCAGATGCTCCTGAGATCATGTGAAGTCAGAAGAGTTCAGCTAAATCAGTCAGTGCATCATCTTACACTCCAGCCTGCAGCAAAATTTGGTTGCTAGAAGTTCCAAATTCCTGATCTTCTCTATATTTGCGTGTGAAGTGATTTTGCTGTAAGTTACAGAGATGTTTTCCCAGGAAAGCACCACCTTTGGAGATACATTATCCAAAGCCACCACTCCTCAGAAAATAAACAATTTGGTGATTAACTTGACATTGTGCAGTTAATATGTTGTTGTTAAAAACAATTAAAAAAACTGTTTAGGAACTAGCCCCTGGGGACTAAGAGGCTGTAAGAGGTAGCTAGAGGTGGAGGGGATGGAGAGGAGGACAGGATCATTACCTCCCCTGTACCCTCTGCCGAAAAGTACCATTAAAAAATTTCCTCTAGTTCCTGCTCCTGCAGATCTTGAGCTCCCTCTAACCACTTGCTTTTGTAATGAAAACTAAACGGGGTTTTGTTTTATACTGAATTCTTAACATAAAGCGTCAGCATTACACTGATGTGTAGCTGTACGTCACAGCAGAGTTGGGGAGTCTTAATGGTGGGAAGGGAAATAAGAAAATGTAAAGGAACCAAGAGATAAATACTGGTAGATACATTTTTGTAGTGGAAATGCCTCATATTTACAAAATGTTTCTTCAAAGTGTGAAAATATGAAAAGAATAAATTGTCAGTAAGTCATACCACATTATGAAAAGTCATGCAGTATATAAATGTGCACACCTGGTTGTGTGTATGATAGAAGGTGCACTTACTGTGGCAATTACTGTTTCCACTTTCTAATTGTTTGAGAATCTGGCTGCGGTGTCATACATTTTCATTAATTTTCACACTGATGTACTGGGACTCCATTACTCTGTTGAACTACATGGAGTAAAAATTACCTGAATCGGGAGAGATCTCTGCATTTGCATGTTAATAGACATCTACAAAAGGTATATCCTGGTTCATTAGCAAATAAAAAGCTATTAAAATGTTTATATGTCCAATTACACACAGGATGACAGAAATGGCTTTTTTTGAAGCATACAGAGGAATAATCAAGGAATCTTTAGAAAAAAAAAATTTTGCTAAACTAACCTAAACTGGTACTTAAGATATGTACACTTTATTTTTTTAATGGGCATAAGTAAAATGTCCATCTTATTTGTCCCTGATTTCAAAGGTGAGTAGGCTAGTGATTTCTTAAGTCAACTCCCATTATTATATTGTCACTCGTTACAACATCCAGACCGTATCCAGAGGTACTACCATTAGGCAGTTGTTTTGGAAAAACTGTGTTCTTGCTGAAGGCGCCCTTCAGTTAGAGCTACAGACACATAATTTTAGACAGCACTCCAGACAGAACTGTGCCTACCAGGTAGTAGATAAAGTAAAATGAGTCATTCTTAGTGTCTTTTCTTTCTTTTGTGTTGTACTCCGTATGGAAATGACCAGTATAAAATACTAGTAGAGACTACCAGTATAAAGTACCAACAGTATTGCTGCTGTATAATAAACATGAACTCACTGAGACTGTGGTGCATGCTTGTTTCGTTTTCATTCCTCTGAGAGACTGATCTATTTGTCCCGTTGAAGCAAAGCTTAGAAGCAAAGCTACATTTGTATCACAAACCAGAAAAATGTTTTGTATGGTAGAAGGTAATGTTGCCAAGTCGTTAGCTGGGTCTCGCAGGTGCTGTAGTACTTCTTTAAGGAAATGAACTGCTTTAGCTATTATTCAAGCAATTTAAAGCCATTCAAACAAACCAGGATGTGACAGATCTAACAGACTGAACTAGAAAATTAGCAGTCGTTTTAGTTAGATTAACAGAAAAATCACTAGTGATATTAGCATTCAGGAGTTGGTAGTAGCTTTAAAATTTCTACATCCCATTTAAATGAATGGGCACTACTAGAGAACTATATTCAGATTTAACAGCACATTGATCTGTAGCCCATTTTCATTGCCATGGCTTTTATTATCAGTTGAAAAAGCTATACATTTATTTCACACTGAGTGGAAGCTTACCATCTAAGAACTCCTCTTGAAATGTTTCAGATTGTAATGCTTTGAATCCCATTGCTATTGATTTATTCAGGGTCATTTTCAGGTACCAAGTTCCAGTCCTATTGGCTTTACTGGAAGTTTTGCAGATGATTGTAGCAATATCTGATGTTGACCTTCTGGATTAAACCCTTAAGATAAATATGGAAGGAAGGAAGAAACAGCCTGTTCTGATTCTATTCAGGTGACTGGATGTTTCTAGAAGAAACAGCCTGTTTTGATTCTATTCAGGTGACTGGATGTTTCTAGATGGAAAATGAAGATGCTGCTTTTCCGACCGCCACAGCTCAGCAGCAGGCGTAGTAATGGTAGTACAGAGGAATGAATTGGTTGCTTCCTGTCAGGCCAATGGAGGTCAGTTTCTCTGTGGAGAAATTAAATTTCTCCAAATTCATTCAAGCAGAGATGCACCCATGTCTCAATCCCTTATAGAGAACTTTGTTCCTTGTCTTTTGTCATATTAAAAACCTAAGTTTGGGGAATAGGGAGAATTGTGTCAACTTTGTCAGGGTTTGAACTAAAGCAGGTTCCTGACCAATATAGCCAGCTCACACAATCTTCAGCACGGGATCTGGTACTGCCAGAGTGTTCTCATGACCTTCCACGGTGCTCTTTATTGCGCTCAGAGCTTTCCCAGGAGTGGCCCATTGAAACAGGCAAGAACTTCATCATGGCCTGTCCTGCTGTGGGCAGAGCGATGAACAGCCATAGTAATGAAAAAATGCTGATTTTAGTCTGCATTTGCTTTGGAGAGCTTCACATAACAGTAGAGTGTGTCTGCAGGATGGAAACCGTGCAGAATGCATGCTGTAAAATTGGGTTGAGAAGACTCCTCGCAGTGGTGCTGTGGCTGTGGAAGATCATGCAGCATTTGTGCACGTGCAGACACCTGCACCCACATTGGACTTTGTGTCTGCAGTGTAGTTTCAGGTAAAAAGAAGTGATATTGCAATTGTTCAAAGCATCAGGAGAGTGAAAGGTGCGCATCTACTGAATAGTTAATGGCTTGAGACATCAGAAAGCCAGATTCAGGTACGAACTCTAACAGGAAAGACTGGGAAATTCCAGGCCACGGCTGTGTGTCTCTGAGACAAAACCAGATCCGCCTGGGAAGGAGTGAGAAGATTTTTGCCTTCTCATCAGTTTCTACCATCTATTTCTCCTTCATTGCACTGATACTGTGTATTCCTAGTACAGTGTCACACCATTTTTCCAGTGCCACTGCATCTTTCATCTGCTGGGAGATGGAGCTCAAGCAGTGCTGCAACTGGCTAATACATCTCCCTAGCTGAGACATTGCAGGGCAGGCCCATGGTCTTGAGATGCTCAGGATGGAAGCATGTTACTGTCGTGGGAACATGCATGGGGATAAACTTCAGCACTTGACTAGTACATGGAAAGCTTGATCCTTTGCATCATGGTCTTTGCTGGCCATTTTGCAAATACTTGAAGTCTGCCCTACTTATTTCCTTGAGTTTTCTTTGAGTTATGTCACCATTAAGTACTGCTTGCTTTACATCAGTTTTCATAGCTTTTGTTTTTCCACAGTTGTGGGGCTGCAGATACTGAGTGGGCTAATGCTGCAGTCGCTGCGTGTGAGAAGTTTGTCATTGCTGTTCACTAAGAGCTAATGTAGATACTGTGATAACAGGGTTGAACCCTATAAATGAACCAGCGGTTGTAGAATTATAGACTAGTTCTAAATCCTCTGGGTCTATAGAAAATGTGAAATACTTAAATCTTCATTTTGTGATCAAAAGAAGGCATGAAAGAGAAATTTACTCTCTGATAGAGATGTCATGTACAACAATATAGATAAGAGATGGTGGATATCTTTCTTAATTATCTTTTATGGCTAACACATGCACTAAAACCAAAGATGAATGAGAGGCTGGTGAGATTAATCTGGCCATATGCTGCAGTAGGTTGACAGGGAATGTAAGAACAATGAATGTCAATCAGTTGCTATTAAATGTAATGACCAGTGATTTACCACTTCATTAAAAGATCAGGATGCACTATTTGCTTGTATTTGAATAGCAAAAACAAATAGTGATTAAAATTTCCTGACAGGGCATTGACTTCTTCCTTCAAACTTGGATTAATTTTGCCTGTGTATGAAGAGGAACAATTTAGCAGAGTGGAAGTTATCTCATGGGGTATGTGAGGCACAGACTAATACATGGGGCCAAGAAAGTGGTTTTCCAAAAGTATTGTCTGTAGGTATGTATATGAATGTGTGTGGGTATATATATGTACTGCATTTCATCGAGATTTGACATCAAGGGGAGGTAGTGCTTTTCACTTCTTTTAGTATTTGCTGCAGACCTGGAATTTCCTTGAGGTTATTCCCTACTTACTGTACATGATACTCAGAGGTTCAACAGTGCCATCCTGTGGGTGATATTAAAGGTTTGAAAGCTATGGCAGATAAATAAATGACCTGAACAGGATAAATTATCATAGAATATCAGATACTCCATGTCCCCATGCAATCAGCTAGAATATTTCCCTCTGGTAGTCAGTCAGATTAATTATTACTTTTCTGTCCAGAAAATTAATAACCTAAATGTATTATAACCAATGGGAAAGTATTTCAGGCAAGCTGATGAGCAGTGTGCTTGTTAGTTTTACTCTGTTGCTGAGAAATGTGTTTTTAATCATCTCAGTGTGTTTTTAATCATGTTGGAATTCATTTTCACAGACAATGCCAAAATCAAAGGCAACGATGTAAATTCAAATAAGCACCCCTATAAAGAAGTATCTGGACATCTTTAAAGAGGCATTAGATGGAAACTAAGACTAGTTAGCTTTCATGTTTCATAACCAGAAAATATGAATTCCCAAGCAACCTTGAAGATTAAGCTGGATGCTTTGAAAAACTGGCCAAAATGCTTTTAATTCCAGAAAGATAAAGGCAGGATTAAAGTCTAAAGTTTTGTTGACTGAAGATGAAATTCTACTCAGGATATTTGGAGAACTTTCTGTTCATGGAGTGAATATCATGCCAGGACAAGATAGAAAACAGCAAAACTTGCTCTAATTAGGGAATGGGGCAGGGTTCAATGGGTAACTGCAGATCATACTGTTTCATGTATGTGTTTCATTTTGCTTGTCTAAGCAATTTGTTAACAAGAGTGAACGATAAGTTTATTTGGAAATGAGCAAGGAAATAAAGGGCAAGCTGCTCAGTAGTAGGTTCTGCTCATTTTTCAGTCCCGCTGTTTTGGGGTGCTGGAGGGCTGAGGTGTGTGCTGTCTGCACGCTGCCTTTGCGTGGTGGTTCAGGGAGCGGGGCGCAGCTCTGGGCTCTGCAGAAGTGCCTCTTTGGTTTGCAGCCTGTTGAAGGAATTTATCCCTTGCTTTCCACAGCTAGAAGCCAACTGTGATTAAACCTGATTAAAGGAAAGAAACACCAAATTACAAATTCTCCTGTTACTCTTTGGTAGTTAAAAATCCACAGCTAGAAGCCAACTGTGAGTCGCAGTACATGCCACTGGATGGTCTGATTAAAGGAAAGAAACACCAAATTACAAATTCTCCTGTTACTCTTTGGTAGTTAAAAATTATGACATAATTTGTGGTTCCTAAGTCTTTGAAAAACATGTGATGCTATTATTTATAAATTTAATATGTCTGTTTGCCAGGCCCACTTAAACAGAAAAAACTGATCGCCAGTGATAAGACATATCATTAATTCCGATGAGTATGAAAAGACAAATATGAATCATTCCCATTTAGAAGATTAGTTTAATGTAATTTTAATGTATTTAACTTCTTTTTTTACCTATTTTGACAAAAAAATCTTCTAACCTAACAAAAGCCTTGCATCTGTGTAGTTCTGTCCTTTATAAAGTAGACTAACCTGTTTTAAGTGTTGGCATAATGGGACTCTTGAGGCTGTGCTTGTACCCAGATTTACAGAACGTAGATTAATTTTGGATGAATCAAATGTACCACAAAAATAATTTCATATGGTATTTAATTGGAGGCAGAAAGGGTAGTGACATACCAGAGTTTAACCTGTGCACAGAAGAGATTTCTTTGTAGTCCTGATCAGTTTAAATATAACAAGTCGTGGAGCATCAGCATTCATACAATTTTCACATATTTCTATGCTAACTGATGTGAATGTGTTTGTGTCATATAAATGTCTAATTCTGGTTTGGAATCTCACTAAACTCTTGATCTTGAGGTTGCCTTATTTTCAGGAGGTTCTGCATTTAAATCTATGGTGTTTTAAAGGTATCTACTATTATTATTTTTAAATCTACGTCTTCTAGTTTCTTCAAGTGTCACTTTCTACTTATTAAGAACATAAATGGGAACAGTATTCTTCACTCTTTTCTGTACTGTATGCCAATCATTCTTAGCTCTTTCCTCATATAAAACGTTCTCCATGCTCTCTCAGCTATTTTTTCTATCTTTATTTGTGCTCTAATTCTTCGTTGGTAGTGTCCATGGACTTAATACTCTATTTTAAATGAGGTATACTGTGAGGTACTATTTTTAACATTGCTTTTTTCTCACTCTTTATTTCTCTTAGCATGTTGGTTTGATTTTTCTGATCACCCATGAACATGGAGCACTAGCCTTCCACACTGGCTGGCTGCAGTAAGACTCATTTCTCATTTCAGGAGCTTTTATAGTTCATGCTGAAAGGAACGATGCATATGCGTGGTTCTCTTCCCTGGTTAATCAACTCTAAATGCAGGCTTTTGTTTTGGATCGCATTGAGTGATGCTTATAGACCTTCCTCTAGATTGGATCTGCCATTCAACCTACCACTGGACACTGGCATCAGATTCAGGTCCATCCCATCAGGTAACGATACGGTAGGCAATTCGGATGCTGCAATCAGGAACGTGGCTGCAGGTATTCATCCCCCACATGGCTATGGGAACATGATGCACTCTTTTCCTGCCTTTGGGGCCACTCTTAAACAGCTGTGAATGTGTGTAATCTATATATGTGTACACTGTGTATATGCACATACACTGCATATATAGATACATACAGTTAATAACTATAAAATTCCCTGTTAACTTAGAAAACTAATTTATTCACTTTCTCTATTTTAAATGGAGTTGGATAAGTACACATTTACCCTATGTATTCTGGCCTGTAGGAGATCTCACAGTAATTCCAGTGTCTCACTGTGTTTGTCTTTACAGCATGTCTATTAGACTTCAGTTCAACCAATCCCTCTAAGGGGAAGGCATAAGATTTTAGTATTATTAATGGTTCATTTAATCTAGTTAATGATCTTTTCAAGTATTCCGTCTTCTTTGTGATTTACTTGCAATGTCAGATAAAGATCTTATTTAAGCTAAGTATTATGAAATAATAGAAATCTTTATTTTATTTGGATACAATCAGGATAAATTAATCCAGTAGAGAGCCTGATGTTAAACAGGTGTAGTGCTTAGCAGCATTGCACATGTAAAATCTGAGTTCTTGAAACACTCAGATCTTAACATGTGTGTTCTTTTTCACCATATGCTGTAATAAAATAACGATTTGCTCTGAAAGTGTTGACACACACTCTAAGCAGTCTTGGCAAACACACCATTGTATTCTTCACACAGTGTTGGCTGTGGCTATTATTTAACTTTAAATAAATGTGTGCATTAAGTAGCTGTAAAGCACATACATGGATAAACAAAATCAGGTTTTGTCAGAAAGTAATATTTTTTTCGCTTTCTTGTTTACTGACGCCTAGACAAAGGAATGCTGCATCTTCAAAACAACATCTGTCAAACTGATTTTCATCAGATTAAGTATATCCTCAAAGCAACCATCACAGCTTAAAAAATACTGGAAATGTAGGTTGTGCTTTGCATAAAACACCAATAGAATTTAAAGCACTTGAAAGTGTTTTACAAATGTTGCGATGATAGCCTGTGCATATTCTCCATTTTTGTTTCTAAATTCAGTAGGTTCTTGGGAAAGATAATGAGTGATGTTGCAAAACTGCAATCCCAATAGATGTCTCACAGTGCAATTACGGAGTTATGGTCCTGGCAGCTAATCTGGGTCCACAAAAGATGATGGTTTGAGAGTCTGGCAGTAGAGATTGAATTTATTGTGAAGGAGTTCATTTGTAGAAAGATTTCTTTCATTAGGAATGAAATTAAAGTGTGAATCTGTGACTGATTATCCAGGCCTTTCTCTGGTCTGTTGAATTCTTCATTAGTGTAGATGCCTGATTCTTGTTCTGTAGGTCATCAGTGATAACTGATAACATTAAATTTTTAAAGATCTTTTCTGGGACAACGTAGTCTATTAAAAATGAGGGGAAAGCCAGTGGCATAAATACAGACACACTCAATCATTTGCGTTTCTGGGCAGCTTTCTGTCTTTTTCCCTGCTATGGAATAATTAATGCATGAAAATGAGCTTCCTAATAGGTTGGTGCATCTTCCACAGGAGCAAAGCATTTTGCCTTTGTGATCCGTTAAGGGTGGTGAAGCCTCATTACAGTGTGTGCCCACACAGCTGAGGGTGGGAACTCAGGTCAGCCAGAAATAAATGCCAGGGTTTCTGTAAGAGATCTTTGTGGGTGGAGGGTAGAGCACTTGAGCTGGAAACCACATCAGTGTTCCCATTAGTTCTTCTATTTAGAAGCTGGAAATCTAACACAAGAGTCCAATCAAAAAGACATTGAGAGGACAAACAGGGGCGAAAGTTGAGGACAAATGTCTTGGAGCTGTATCTAGTTGTAGATACACTTTTACAATTTGGTTTCCCATTAGGGTGTTCCCTAATGTGTCAGTGAATTGCCCTGGGCGATCCTAAAAGGCTCCACCTTAACCTTAAGCAAGTTAGTATGTTGCATTGGTGCCTACCACACACCTGTGGGATTATCCTAAAAGGCTCCACCTTAACTTTAAGCAAGTTAGTATGTGGCATTGGTGCCTACCACACACCTGTGGGATAATCCTAATTAGTGTCTTGTTCCTAAGAGAGTGCAACTGAAGACAGTCCCAGAACCAATTGCATACAGACAAAGCTAAATACTTTACTGCATGACAGAATTCAGGATAAATCATAGAATCATTAAGGTTGGAAAAGACCTCAAGGATCATCAAGTCCAACCCA
>NW_010138005.1:22788-42874 GCF_000699245.1 Pterocles gutturalis
TTAGCCAGGACTGTTGATAAATGATGGAGAGTGGCTTGGCAAGCTCCCCTGCCAGCTCCCTCAGTACTCTCCGGTGGATCCCATCTGGCCCCATGGACCTGTGTGTGTCCAAATGCTTTGTATCTGAATACCAGGAAAATAGTATTGCTGATTTTTGTCATTTTTATAAAGATATGCTGGCTAATTCTGTGGTACTACCTGAAACATAAACCTCAAACTGGATTTTTAGCTTATCTGATTCTGAAAATGATCCTTACAGCATCTTCAGCCTAGCTTCTTAGAAAAAAGAACATATGAATAAGTAAAAGTAAGTACAAAAATGTGGCAATATTCTAACTTTACCCAGATTTCTTGTGTACCCAGAGAACTTGGCACTTGCAAGCTCAGGTCTTTTGAATATTAGTAGCATGACATTTTGAACGGGGGGTTCTGAGAAGACTTTTAAAATTTGCAGGGGGAAAAGCTGTGTTTGAAACAGCCGTTATGCTGGAGATTCATTCTGGTTGTCATTTTTTGGCCAAAGCCATGGAGTATTTAACTTGTTTGTTAAACAAGAAGTATGGAACAGGCAGCAGATAATGCACTCTGGTGGTACGCAGACAAGCTGTAGCACGTTTAGCAAACACAGGCTCTTTTTGGGAAATGTTAATTTGAATTGCACGTATCATCCAGGCATACTGAACTGAAAGGTTATAGTAAGAATATAAGGAAAAAATCCATCTGATTTGAATTTCTCTCTATGCAATATTGTTAATAATGCAATATGTCAAACAAATAACTTGGTCTCTGAGTGTGACTAAAGCTACATTCGATGTGTAGTTAAAGAATAACTTGCCACAGATTTTTTTTTCACCATTTATGGTTAATTTTCTTAATAATGTCATGGTATTAGTTTACGAATGGTACCTTGAGCCTCTATAGTACTTCTGTGTTTTCTCAGAGTTATTTCTTTGAGTTTCTTACTCAGCATCCAGGAAATCTCATGCAGACTGTAACATACTAATTGGCTCAGTACAATTAGGATAAAGTGAAAGTGCTTTGTTATTGATCTTTCTTGTTATTAGTTTATACTAACAGAAAATTAGATAGGAGAAGTCTAATACAGTATCAAAATATTTTTTTTGTCATTGCAGGAAATATCACTGGTACTCCTGAATTGAAGTATTTTAGAGCAGAACTTCCTCTCTCCTTTTTTCAAATCCTGTGTTTCTGACTTCTAAAAAATTTCTTAAAGCAATGATGAGTCTTGTTAAATAACTAGGGCGTTCAAAGACTGTGTAGTAATACCATCACTCAGGGCTCAGGCGATGTTTATTAGGCCATTTTATCAAGGTCTAATACAGTGCTGCTTGTTACCTTAACTTCACATAGCATAATATTAATAAATCTTTACAAGCTGTGTAGTTGTGAAGTGCATCATAATAATCAGTATCATTCCTCTAATAAATAATTTGATTTGTGTTTGCTTTGTTTTGCTCCAGCCTCATCGTATCAAGGTCTAATACAGTTTTTTGCTTTGTTTTGCTCCAGCCTCATCAGCCATAACATCACAGGGTAGGGACCCTTCTCATGATCCAAGTTAATGAACCACCTGCTCTGAGTCCTTGGTTCTGGCCATGCTCAGTGGGAGGCACAACTTTACCTCCAGACCCTCCTTCCATTTGCAGTGCCTCAGGTTACATGGTTTTCTTACAGATATATTACCTCTCTGGTGGAGATTTTCTGGAGCTCCTGGCCGTGATCCTTCTGCAGGCTCCATGCAGATGCATGGTTTTACTTGCCCAGGAGACCACTGAAGCATTTATAATTTAGACATTGTGGCAATGCCCACCACCAGGGCTGAACTGTTAGATGTGGCTGCCTGTCTGCAGCTTGGCCCCATGTGTAGAGGTGGTCAGTTCAGTAGATTGGTGGCCCAGGGAAACGATTCCTCATGCTGACCAAGCTTTAGAGTTGAATTCTACCTGTGTAGAGTCTGTTCCTATTGGCACGGATGGAGGTCTGCGAATGAAAAAGCAAGGCAGACTTTGCTTTATGTTTTTTAACATTTGTTTTATTGCAGACATGATTCTCCTTCTGTGTAATAGAGTAGATAAATATCTGCTTGAAAATCCATGATTTAAAGTACTGAGTGGTGTTTTTTCTGAGACTCAGAATCTTAATCCATTTGATTGACAGATATAAACTTGAATTTAATTTTATTCTCCATCACAGCAGTAAGTCTAGTGCAACTACAGTTTTCATTCTTGCAATACAAATATACTAAGCCTAAAGTACTGCTGGCAGCTTATATATAAAATTTGAGGATTAAGAAAAACAATGCAAACAAACAAAGACTCTCAGCTTTAAGTGAGGAACAGAGTGTTGTTAGACTGGCCTTTTATTGCTGTCACAATTAATGTGAAGTAACAGCAGCCAAAACCTACAGGTCTGCTTTTTGCTGCAGTAAGTACTAATAAGGCAATAGTCATTTGAAAAGGAAGTTTGTCTTGTCTGTTTGAAAAATTCATTAATTGCCAGAAATGTCACCTTTTTTTTTGCATTGTGTGTGTGATGTACTTTTCATTTTTACCTTCCAAATAATTCATACAAATAATCTCTCTTATTTTTTTCAGCCCACCTAAACCAACGGTGTTCATCTCTGGTGTCATTGCTAGGGTAAGATTACCATTAAATTACTTTCAATCATAGAAAAAATGATTGTAGGCTTTTCAGAATTACCACTGATCAGAGAAAAATTAATCTTTTTCATTCCCCTTCCTTTTTTATGAGAAGAGGCTTTATGTTTTGTATATTTCTGTAAGTCCCTTTGAGCATTCTTTTTGGTTTTCTGTGAAATTGAAATTATTTCTTGAAATTACTTCCACCATTTTACTTTGAATTTCAGCACTTTATGAGATCTTCTTTTCATATCTAAGATAGATATTACTGCATTCAATTTCTTTGAAAGCAGTTACCTGTAAGTCTGCTGCTATAGCTTGATCTGTGATGAGGAGCAACACTCCTGCCTGTAAGGGTACGTGTTTGAAGATACGTGTTTCAGCTGCCATATGTGCCTTGAGGTCCTTGGGTTTCAAGGATTTTAACAACAGGCAGGACCTGAAAATCCATAAGCTAAATCGTTAGTATTTAACTAGCCATTAATCATATGATTATATTATTATCATAATTCATGCCTTATGTGTTGTGACAGGGTTTTTATTGTGGCTTTACATGATGAGAACCTTTATCATGATGGCCTTACATCAAAGGGGTGTGTAATGGGGTGGTTTACCTGTAAGATGCTCTAGTTGTGTCAGATCATGTAGGTGGAAAGAGCGAGCTGATGCAATTTTCCCCAGCCCATAGAGGTAGCAGGCAGCCAGGCACTGCTCTATTTTCTGGACCTCCACCTGTGCCAAGGTGGATACTTATTTAGGCATTTAGATGACTAATTACTTCTAACTAATTATTGCATTAATGTTTAGTAATTTCCATAGCACTTTAGCAATTGTAGAGTGGTGATATTTTTTTTTATGAGTGAGGTAGAAAATCTCAGGCAGGAAAACCACAGGCCCCCAGTTTAGCAGGCATGTAAAAGATTCAAAATGGAAAGAAACTATTTTATTGATTTTGTAACTCAGCTCTTCTTTAGCTAACTGGTTACTTGAAGGAGTATACTGATCCTCAGTAAGCTGGCAGCTACAGGTTTATTTATTAACCTGTGAAGAGCAAAACTGTTCTGTCATTTTCTGAGACTTTATAGCTTCCAAATGTGTATCAGAATTTATTCTCTGTGTATGAACAAAACCTAGCAATGCTTTTTTGAACCAAGAGTAATTTTTCTATTGTATTTTCAAGTTTTCTGATAGTTCTCATCAGTGTCAAGTGGAGGTTCACATGCTGTGACCTGCCCTGTTTAATGTCTTTATCAGACAGAAGGCTCCTCACCAGGTTTGTGGATGGCACCAAATAGAGAGGAACAGTTAATAAGTTTGAGGGCAGGGCTACTACTCAGAGGGACCTGGACAGGCTGGAAGAATGGCAGTCAGCAGCTGGACACGAGCCAGCCCTATGCAGAACAGGAAGAATGCCAACAGCGTCCTGGGCTGTGTTAACAGGAAAGTAGCTGGTAGATTGAAGAAAAGGATTATCCCCCTCTGCTCAGCACGCTTTAGACCACAAATGGAATCATTCATCCAGTTTTGTACACTCCAGCATACAAAGGTGTTGATAAACCAGAGCAAATTCACTGGAGGGCCACCAAGGGGGTCAGGGGCTGGAGCACATGCCCCAGGAGGAGAGGCTGAGGGAACAGGCCTTGTTTAGCTTGGAGAAGAGATGGTTTCAGGAGGACCTAACAGCAGCCTCCCCACATTTACAAGGAAGTTATCAAGAAGATGGAGCCAGGCTGTTCAGAGTGGTGCACGACAGGCAGACGAGAGACAACAGACACAAATTGAAATGGAAGGGCCTGACTAGACATTAATAACTAAACTTTTTCCCTGTGAAGACATTCAGGCAGTGGAGCAGGTTGCCTGGAAGGGCTATTCAGTCTCTGTCCTTAGAGATTTTCAAGACCAGACTGGATAAAAACCTTGAGTAAGTTGCTCTGATCTCATTACTAGCTCTGCTTTGAACAGGAGGTTGGGCTAGAGACATCCTGAGGTTCCTTCCAACCTGAATTATTCTATGACATTTATATTTGAAGATAGGCTTTTCCTGCTAACACTTACAGACTGACTCTGTCACCTGCTCAACCATTACTGTATGCACACGTCATGGAGGAGCTGCATTCACATCACCCTTCTGAGACAACAAGGTGTGAGGGGCTAGAGGGGTATGGAAAAGGCAAACGGCAGCATCAGGAGGCAAGAAGGTAGGAAATGTCAAGTCTGAGAAGAAAGATCTTTGAAAACTGGGAGCAACTTGCGAGTTGAGAAAAAAGTGAAAAAATGTAAAAAGTTAACCTAGTGATCAAGATTAAAAAAGTGTCAGAACAGAAAGGTAGAATTTGGAGTAGATTGAAATGGGGTCAGGTGTGAAACAAGCTGCGTGAGATGTCAGCTTTGTACAAAATACCTCTGTGTAAGGTTTGTTCACCCTGTGAGCTGATAGAATACAGGAAGTTTCTGGCTTATGATATGTTTGTCCCAGTTTCTAAAGAGGGAAGCTGTGGTACTATTCTCCTCCCCTCATCACTGAGCACTGGTAGTAGTTGTTTCCCATTGCTTTTTGAAAACCTCATGAACTAGGACTTCCAGGACTGACCCTAGAAATGATACTGGGAAATATGTGGCGTAAGGGTTACACCTGAACCGAGCCTGCCCAACAGCAGCACGTGAGAACTAACACTAGCAGACCTGGCTAAAAGAGCGTGTTAAACTTAAAAGCCAGCCACCCCTACAATTTGAGTCAAAAGTAGTTTTAGATCCTGCCTGTCTTCCCATGGAACTGGAGGTTTCCTTGTGCAGGTAGTTTTTCACGCTGCCTTACCTTGTTTGTGAAATAGTTTCCTCTTTCTGGTTGCTCTATGAAAACCAAATAGGTTAAAGAGATCTGGCCATAAAGAGCCAGTGAAAGTGGCGTAGCATGAGGAGCCATTAAGCACAGAAGGGGTTTGTTTTTTTCCCTTGGGTCACTTTAAGATACTGCGTTCTTGGATGGCATGTGTAATTGGAAGAAGTGAAGCTTGTGTAAGTGAAATTTTGAAGTTGGCTAAAAGAATGACAAAATGGCATTTGTACAGGGGGACTTCAGAGTAGCATGTAGCACCATTTTCCATCTGCTGTTCATATTTTTTAAAACTTACATCTGCTTGAACTGGAAAGTACACTTTTAAGATTTCTTAAATTTTTCCTGGTGTGTTCTTTGAACAGGGTGATAAGGACTTCCCTCCAGCTGCGGCTCAGGTGGCTCATCAGAAACCACATCCTTCTGTGGAAAAGCTTCCTCACCCGCAACATGTCAAGCAGCACATTCACCAGCCTCGCAAGTGAGCTCTCCATCAAAATCTCAGACAAAATGCCATCAGTGAATCAGTTTTTGAGAGAAGACAAAAGCTCTTTAGTATTCACACTGTCAAATCAGTAAATTGACCTCTAAATTAATGTCTTGTTTCTTTTACTTTAATTCTCAAGGGTTAATAAGAATAAAGACATTGTTCAGTTGTTCTCGTTTTTTTTAATAAGACTTTCTTATTGCCAAGATAAAACTTTAGAATGAATAATAATGATTCATGAGCTTAAAACTTGTATTTTTAGTTGTGGCATCGCAATAGCAAATAGTTAATGTAGTTTTTATGCTAAGTCGGTAAGGAAGAATAGCGCTTTTGTACTGGTACATTTACTACCTGGAGGGAGTTTGTTGTGTGTGTTGAGACAGAAATTGATGGTTGTCTTAATTAACGTAGAACCCTTGCAGTCTTCAGTATCCTATGGTGATACACCCCAGTAGCTGTGCCCTCTGATTTCAACTAATCAGATGATAAAAGGGCCCAAAAACCTTCTCAAGTGGCCAGAAATCCAGCTGAATCTTCTTTAAACCCTTTTGCGCTTACACAGTCTCACTGAGGTTCTTCTATTTGCATATGGAGGGGGGAGAGAAATAAGAGTTACAAGAACACTGCTGCTGTGTACAACTGATTTGTGATCTCATGGGTCTCACTGGGACCTTTATTTTTATGAGGTGATAATTTGTCAATTCCAATAGCAAGCTGAAGGAGCTCAGGACCCTCTAGAATTGAACTTCAAATAAACGGGTGAAAAATCCGTTTTCTTTTTTTAATTTACAGTTTGAGATCACTGAAATTAAGAGATACCATTAGTAAATGTGTTTAACTTTACGATCCAACCTCTGTTGTGCATCTTATTTTTCTCTAGACTTCTTACTGTGAATAAGGACAGTAGTGGTAGGAGGGAATAAAAGTTACTTTTCAAACAGAGCAATTAGATTGGTTTTGGCCACATAATTAGATCTGTTGATTGCACAGTTCAAAATCACTTAGCTCTATCATTTCCTTTTGCAACTTATTTCTGTAAAACCAGGAAAATAAATTTTTAAACATTCCACCTACATTTTTAAAGTGTACTTCTGTTTTTAGCTGACTATAAATACAATACAGCCTTTAGTACCCTCTAGCTTTATAAAATTTCTCATGAGGTCAGAAGAGTGGGTACCAGAGCTAGTGCTGCAAACATTCACTTGGCAAATCAGTGAAAGTTTGGGGTCACTTGGGGCTTTACTAGTTCATTCATACTTAAAATGAAATAACATAGAAGAACCGTGAGGAGACTTTTCAAAACACTGTTTTTTAAAATTCTGCAAATTAAATAATTATTCCCTGAGTAGATGACTTAAAACAGCAACAACAAAATCAGGTGAAATATGGCCCATTTCACAAGTGGAGTAACTCACTTCATGTGGGTGAGAGGGACCTAGCATTTCCATCTCTTCATAGGCTTGAAATGGAAATTATATTTTGCAGAGGATACGCATGGTTATTTTTTTTCTACACCCCAGGAAGGATGTACAATCTGTATATGCAGTCCTTATTTTCAATTTAATTAGATAACCATACTTGCCTTAAGGAACGAACGTTGTTTATAAGAATTATTCTGTATTAGAATATGCATAACTTTTAAAATACGCTTTGTGTTTCTGATGTCGGTACATGTGAGGCCTTGTTTGTAGCCACTCATGAGCACACGAGTGATTCACTCATGAGTAACTCATTCGTAAGGGTAGCATTGTTGAGCCTCGTGAAATATCTGCACGAGGTAATTGGCTGGCCAGGAACATTTGCAGATTCAGGACAGAAAGTGGTGGCACCTTGTTGATGGTGCAGCCAGTAGCTGTCAGTGTGCTACGTCAGCGATGAAGCAGATCATCACAGTCACTTGGGACTGGTAGGTGCTGGCTTGAAAGTGAGCTGCATAGTCTTGTGCCTACATCTGAAGTAGTGTCTAGACTCCAGCTGTAGTCAGTGGTGATGTAGTCAAGACAGTTGGTAGACTTTACGTGTGGCATCTTTGATCACATGGAAGTGTCGTTCAAGATGAACTGGATCACCCTCAACTTGATTGACTGCAGTGGAAAACTAAACATACCTCAGTGTAGAAGCACGCAATTAGGTGGGGCTGGGTGCATCTACTCTGCGTCTAGTAATAGCTGGTAGAAATGCGTATTTCTGTTTTCTGAAAGCAACACCACATTTCCATTCTAATAGTAAAAGTTAGAAGTGTGAATGCTTTTAAATTACAAACTACTGCTCCTAGTTGTTAATGCAATATATACAGCGTATATAGACAATACCTGAATTTTGTCTTTGATTGCGTACATGGATATGTAAGTTTGTACAATGGAGTATGACTCTTAAGATGGCTTTAGTGGCTTTTAGAGTGCAAGAATTCCTATATGGTTAGAAAATGTCTCTGTATGAAAGCATGTTACATGTTGTTGGGAGGTATCCATGCTTATACATAGGTGTCCTTACCAAAGCATTACCTTGCCCAAAATAAAGAATCACAACTGGTGATCTGGATTGCCTACTGATCGTTATTGATACTTTTAAAATATGTTACAGTAACATACAAGCACAAGAGATGTTCAGATGTTACCCTGAAATGATTGCAAAATGAATTTTCTGTAATTGTCAATCTGGCAATAATGCAGCAATAAAACATTAAGTTGTATATTGGGCTCTTTTGTCTGTAAGTACAAGCTAAATCAGCACGGTGCGGTTGTGGGGTTTATGGGATATTATTACAGAATGCTGCACAAGTCATCAACATTTTACAGATAGTGAAATTTATTAGGAAGTTTTATGACACAGTGGATGAGCTGGTTTAGATAGTCCAGTCTCATTTAAAATAAAAACTAGATGCTGCCAGGTAGAATGGGAATTGATGGTTTCCACTATGAAATTGGAGATCCTCACTCGATCTTTGTGAAGCTATGGAATCTAAGCCTCTGGTAGTAATTCAGTATGGTAAAGGAAATGAAATTTAACATTTTCCATTGCTTTTCAAGTTCTAATCTTCTTTCAGAAAAATAAAGTATTTTAATCAGAAGAGGTAGCAGGCTTCTCATAGAAGTGCAGTTAACATTACATAGTACATGCCATAACACAAGGGATTCACAAAAGAGTTTGGAGAAATGGCTGCAGTGTTCTGGAAGCTTTCTGATTCTTTGGGTGTCCTATATTTAGTATATGTGTAGCGTGTATATAGTGCAACAAGTGTATGTGATGCAGTGCAGATATGACAGATCTACTGCCCTGGGATTGTTGCAATGTTACATCCTTAGACTCTGCACTCACATAATTAAGTCCTACGTTATTCAAAAAATGTCTTCTTTCATTAAAATTTGGGGAAAATACATGTGCATGATGTCTGGCATTCTGTGGATTGAGTTGTCCATTATTATTCCAAGTTCCATGGCCCTCCTATCTGAAGTAATGCAAATGCTATTAGTAATTGGAGATTATTTACTTCTAGTTTCAACAATACAGTTATCCGTGGTAGTATGATCATCCCATGCTCCTGGCTGTTTAATGAAAATAGTCACAGCAATCTGTTTCATCCAGAGGTGAAGGGGATCTTTTAGTCCCTTTGAAATAACTTTATTCTGAATACTCAGCATCTTCATGGAGGAGGGAGGTGTGGGGTTTATAAACAACTTCTCATGTCCTTTTCAGATTTGGGTATATCAAGTTGAAAATGGGATTTAAGCCTAGGCCAATGCCTTTAGCTGTAGGATTAAGGGATGTTAATTGCATTTTTAGAAAATGTGGGGATGTCAGTAAGGGTACACTTACGGCAGGAAGAGATGTTGCTGGTCAGATGCTGCAATGATGTAAAGAATTAAGAAGATAAATAGCTGTTTTAGCTTAATTTCTTTGCACAAAAACCTTCTCTTTCACAGCATAAAGACACTTAAATATAATTGGTTACAGCTAACATTATCTGCTCTGTCAGTAAAAGAGGAATCCAGATCATAGAGACTGGAGGAGCCTTGATGAGAAGAAACTGAGTCCAGGTTTACAGCAGTAAATCTTCATCAGACTTCTTCAACAAATGAGTAAAATAAATCCACATTGTAGCTGTAGCCTTTGGTAAGTGCTGTGCATGATCGTACTGTGTATAATTAGTAAAGGTAACCACTAAGTACCTGATTTCCTTTCCTAAAGATTTTAAATTTTTTCTCAAAATTATCACACCTCTGGTGCTCACACTTTTTTCTTAGGAAGCTGGAGGTTTGTATTTTGCTTGTTGCTCTATTTTTGGGTCTCCTTTGAGAATGTGTCTTTATTGGTTTTCCTCATTCCCCATCAGAGGAGAGACTGCATCTGGTATATACTATTTTTTGAGTCTTTTCATAAAATGGTAGCACTACTATTTAGATAAGAAGCCTGAGAGGAGAGGTGGACCGGGTTGTATTTGACAAAGCACTTCATGAACGAAGAAGTCAGTGCTGTTGCAAAGACTGTTTCCCTTGGCTTCGGGATGCTGATCAGAGGTGGGAACAGAAATACAATACCATTTTCTGAGAATGTAATTTATTACTGCTTGTTGCTGACAAGCATGCATGGATGCTGATGATATTTTGTGAAACGCACTCCCAGCACTGCCAGGGAGAAAACTGAAGCACGGATAGTAAAGCCCATTGCAAGCATAGATCTTGCAAGTGACCTTGAAAGAAGCCCTGTAATATAATCTCTGCTGCCCAGCTTGCATTGGAGATATTTTTAGAAAACGCAAGTGGCTGGCGTTCTGTAGGTCACCCGCGGCTTTAGAAAAAGAAAAGCATTTGTAATCCACAGTGATTTTTAAGGATTATAAAAATTGTTTAGCTGTTAACGAACTGTGAGCTCTCTACAGCCAGCAGTAAGGACACGTGTGTTACCTTTGGTATATTCTCGCATTGTTCTGACTAAAGCTGGTTCAGCAAAATGTTTTTTATCCTCCTTTCTGGCTGACAAACAAGTGGCAGGTTGTGAAGGTATGTAAAATAACTTCTTGAAGCCGTTTTTGGTAGGCTGTCTCAGGTGTCAATGGATGTCTGATACCATACTAAGAAGGATAATGGCATCCCTTTCTTACAGAGGGAAGAGCGAGTGCACTGGGGAGCACAGCAACTAACCTGGCTTCCCTCTTAAGCCAGAAGCATCTCTTGAAATATAAACCAGCGGATTTAGTTAAAATGAAAAGCAAAAGTTAGCTGCTCATCTCTGCATGCAGCCAGAGGCTGAAATAACTGGTATCTCGTTGTGTTTCAGACATGACGGAAAACACAGATGTATTCATTGCCTTTTTGTGTAAAATTGAACCAGCGTGACAGTGTTTAGAGGAATGGGTCTGAAGGAAGAGAGGTGTCTGTTTTCTCTTTGGTTTATGCTTATTTGTGAACCTACTGTATTTATCTGAAAACTTTGCTTAGTATTTTTAAAAGGCCTTATTTCTAAAATCGTGTGCACCTAATCCTAGTCTTCGTTTCTTTTTTCTAGTAGATGTATCACTGTGCAGAGAGGATTAACCTTCCACTTGTTTGAGTTCTGCTGACCTCGTGGTTCATTTCTTGAAAAAGCTGTTCTAATCCGTGATTGTTTCTGTGAATTCAGAGCGGATTTTCACAAACAGGAGCCGTGGACTCCTGGGTTCCTGCTAAGACGCTCCTAATGCTGACTGAGGTCAAGAAGTACAGGGGGAGCCCGCAGAAGTGGTTCACAGGGCGGGTGGATGATATAGACCAGCAGGCAGCCTTCAGCTGCCAGGGAACACTCTAAGATGGTGGGGTCAGTGGTAGGGATAGCCGTCCTGAGCCAGCAGGACAGAGCAGACGTATGGGCTGGTCTTTTTCACCTCCCTTGTTGTCCCTGGCATCGGGTACCGGAGTATCACAGAAGCACAGGCTGAGGGGACCTCTAGTTCTCAGCTCTAAGCGGGTCTGTCCCCAGCAGCAGGGCGGGTCAGATGGCTTTGTGACACGGTAGTGGGGAACTTTGAGGAAGCTAAAGGTCTTGCAGCTTTCTCTCCTGAAGAGCAGCAGACTGAGGCACGTCCTGGTGGAATGTTGTGCACGTCATTTTATTTTTTGATGTATTTAGATCTGCAGTGAACAGGAGTGGTGACTAAAGCAGTAAACACTCAAGTACTAAAAGTAGAATAGTAAGTGGATGAGCACAGAAGTGGATTTGGTTGTGCTCTGTAAAACTTGTTAGAAGATGATGAAAGAAAAGAAACGGAGCTATCATCTAGTTTCAGAACTGGGTACTGACCGTTTCTTATGCTGTTCAGTGCCCTCAATTTCCACTGCCTAAGTATATACTGAAAGTGCAATTCATTGATTTGTAAATCTGCATGCCCTTGAATCTTTTTGCATGGGAGAGACCTTTGGATGAGGAAAATCTACAAATGCAAACATATCTGAACAAACTTCTGGTTCTTTTAACCTAAACTAGATTTAGTATAAATAAATATGTATTATCTCTCTTTGCTGCAAAAGCCAGCACTGGGTGTGCGCGCATGTAGGATGTGGAATTGAGACATATTCTAGTTGAACTGAGACCAAATTAATATTCTAGTGTGTTTGTACCTACAACGAGAGACAACAGTGAATGTTAGAATCTAAAATCTTTTATTCATCTCAGAGGCATTAAGCAATGTGAGATCAGAGTCCTTGGAACACCCACAGTTCAGGTGAACACCTTTCACATCCTTTTTGCAAGTAGCTTTTCATTGTGTTAAGTCTGAGTTGCTAAAAAAAAATATATATCTGTATATATATATTAGAAACTGATTCCTTATCTAATTTGTACTCTCTGGATAAAAGATAATACATAGCAAATGCAAGAATTCTCTTTTAAGGCCTGATTTATAACCCAGAACAGAATAAACATTACCCCGCTGCTCGTGTGACAATTGTGACAGCTGGAGGGACCTGGAATGAAAGGCGGAAGCCTTAAATAAGCCTTTCAATTGAGCTTATTATGAGGACGTTTGTTAAACACACAGCCTCGCTTTTCACCACGCCAAATAGCTGCTACAACGTACATGCTGGAAACCTGTCCTTCGCAGTACGGGAGCTCTACTTTGCATGCTAATAGCTGGTTTCCCATTAGCCAATTGCTGCTCAGATAAATACTTATGGACACTATAGAGTGTGATCTGATTATTCATGATGACTCATAATACTCCTCTCTCCTGGGTTTTTAAGTTTAGTTTGCTTACAGACACAGGTTTTTTCCTCACTGTCATTGTGCACAGCATGTGTCACCTTCTGATGGTCAGTCCTTTGCAACAGGTATGACTTTGTTCAGTGGGAGCAGGTTAAAAGGCAGAATCTATACTTTAAAAGGTATAGAAAATGTTACCAATGGCATCTAGGCAGATCTCTCCTGGGAGATTTAGGATTCCCACAGACATAGGTTCCATTAAGGCAGATGATTTTCCCATCCCTTGCAGGCAACCCATCTTGCAGAGAGGATTTCTACTTTGTGTTTGTGGAGTCGTGTTAACTTCAGTGATACTCTCCAAGGAATTAAGGTAACTTCAGATTTACTTTGCAGGACTGGAGTGTCAAACTAGATATTCTACATGAGGTAGGGACCTCCAAATGTCTCTCTTCTCAAACCCTGTAAGGCATATCGACCTGAAAAATGTAGGAGACTACTTATGGGCAGATCCTTTGCTTTATGTGAGTTGTGTTTGTGGAGCTCTGCAGAGGAATGTTAGTGTCAGATGACTTTATGTCCCATCTTCAGCTTTGTGGCTCGTTGGCTACAAGCCACTTTTAAAACATTGGTTTCTGGGATTTTTGCTGATGCCCAAATGTATTGTAAAGCCCTGGCTTCAGGGAGTCAAATGAAATTTGTCATGCAAAATATGACCCCAGCCTGTTACTGTGTAGATCCCATGATTTCAAAAATAGGGGCGCTCCTTGAAAGGCGAGCTCCTTGAAGGAAGGAGCGCATGTCTATGCATGTTCCTTGCTGGAATAGCAAGTTTAGAAGAAAAGATGGTGTGAGTGAAAATCTGAGTTGTTTTGAAAACAATTGGACAAAATACTGTGGAGTAGATTATCTTACTAGATAGGAAGGTAAAAAAATCACTATTAAAACACACAGACATACATGTACATCTTTACTTATATGTGTTGTATAACTCATTATTACCTGATTTTAATAACTAGGGGAAAATGCCCTAATTTTACAATTCCTAATAAATGGGTGTATAGTATGTCTCAGCAGAAACAAACATAAGCCCTACCACAGCCATTCTTTGAGGAATGTTAATTTACAAATTATTAATTTACAAAACCCATGTTAATTTACAAAAGCAGTCCCAGGATTACCACTCTGCAGCTTCTCCTTTATTTATGTCTTGCTTTGCCTATAATCAAACAAGATTGCAAAGCAATTGGCAAGATACCTGCTCAGCCTGGGGATATTATTGAGATGCTCTTAATAGTCAGAATCAAGCAGGAGCTTCACTCTTGATTTATTGTCTTTTATGTTCTGAAAATACAAATATTTCTGTGGCTTTTTATAAGGAGCTGCGATTATGGAGTGAAAAGATTAAAGCACAGCACTTCAGGAAGAAGAGATGTACCAATTACCCTGAGAAGCAATTCTAAATGGTATTAGTGACCTAGCACTCCTACACTGAAAGGTGGCTAGATAAAGATGGCACCTTTGTGTTCATTATGGGCCACTGCATTTTGATAGCTTATAATATGTACTCAAGGTAAAATGCTAGAGCTGATGTAAATGGAGAATATTACTTTGGTAGCATTATAGTTCTAATGGGTAATATAAGCTGCAAGCAATGAATATGAGCTCTGTATTTTCAGTCATGTTTGCTGGCATTAGTAACAATATGTCTGAATTGCTTTCCATCAGCTGTGCAGTAAAAAGCTTTTTGAGAGGTGAACTTGTTTTTACTCTGCAAATTTGACAGAAATACTTCTTAAGAACAAATCTTCGATCCCAGAGCAGCTTGCTGACAGCATCTCCTGGAGTTGGCTACGGCATCATTGCAATGTGATCGACGGAGATTTGGGTGAGACTTTTTCTGATTTCATAACGTTTTCCATCAGCAGCAACAAGCGCGAAAAGAAAGGGAGACAGAAAGAGAAATGTTTTTGCAAACCCATCAACTTAAGGGGTAGGAGGAGGGACTTGTAAGCAAAACCTGTTGGACCTGGAGTCCCTCAGAGGCAGCCGTGTATAACACATAGGTGTGTCCCATCTGCTGGCATCTCCCCTCCCAGTGCTGCTGTTCTTAAGGACAGGCTGAGAAGCCATGCCGTGGCCTGGCTCCCGCATGTGCCTTGCAAACTCCCAGATTAAATTCGGTATGGTGTCTACTGCTGTTTTCTGGTGAGCTTGGTGAGAGCTTGTCCAGGTGTGGGGAGGTGTCTAAAAGCAGCGGGAGACCATGCAGCAGAGACCTCAAGCACAACATGCATCTTTTCACTCCCAAAAATGCTGAGAATCAGGTAGGCATTTTCTGTAGATCACTGAGGGGTGGTTTGGCAGTTGAACAGAATTCCGAGAGAGTATTAACAAAAAATTGTGGTAGCAGCTGGGCTGATCTAACATTGCTATTTTGAGAGGAAATGCTACAGCCTTCTTGGAAGTGCACCCTGGAAATGTTGAAGTGGGACTGGAAGGAGTAGAAATGAGACGTCTTATGGAAGGTCCAATTCAGAAGAGAAGTGACTGCTGCTCTCATGATAATGCAGGACTACTTTATCTAAGGCACTTGGGAGTAAGCAAATCATGAGGATACATTATGTGGATGCAACAACTGCGACAGGTAGAAATACATGCATGAGTGCCTAGCAGCTTTCACTTGCCTGGCCCCATAATTTCTGTAAGCAGAGACCTCATCTGCTTTGCCTTTCCCTTCAGTTCTTGTGGAAGAAGACATCACACTGCCTTGCATGGTCTTCCAGTGGCCCTGCCTCAAACTCCCCTGTCCCACTGCCCTGAAACTTATCACCACTGGAGCTGTGCTCCTGGAAGGAGCTCGGCACAGCCCTGGATGTGCATCGTCGCTGCTGATATCCCAGATGAGAGACTCTCAGCAAGGGGAGAAACAGTAACACTGAAAAGGTGCCTTTGTCTTGCACAGAAATTTCCCCTGGAGTTGGCTGAGTTGGGAGAGTCTGGGCACGACAGAGATCTGCACATTGGGGGAAAAACCAAATAGTTACTCATTAATCAAAGAAAAGGCTTTTCAAGGCTGCCTTTGAGCACCTGGACAATCGGCACCAACAAAGCCTAGAAGAGCTTATGAAGTATCAGGAAGTGTGTTTGAGTGTTCTCAACAGCTTTTCTCCTTAGAGTGAGCCTCCCTGTGGTGTTCTCTCCCAGTCAGTTATCTGAATGATGCGGTGGACAGCCCACCAGCACAGATGAGCAGAACTTGATCTTTGTACCCTGCCTTGGTGAGGGGTTTATACCCAAATGTTATTGATGTAGCAGCTTGGAAGGCCATTGCCAGGGACAATTCTCAGGACACTGCCTTGCATGGTGGGACGTTTCTGGTGACTAGCAGCATCCAGCCATCAGGCACTTTCCTTTAGGAGAGTCTGTGGGGGTTTGTTGGTGGGCAACTGACAGGTGAGGGGGGCCTAAGAGTGTTTTGTTCTGGACCACAGGCTATGTTCTGAGTCTGCACCAGACATAATATGTGTGGGGTTACGCACCACATGTGACTCATCTGCCGGTGATGCCTACAAGTAACCTAATAAAAGCACACACTGAGTCCCTCAATAAGCCAAGTTAGAATATAGACTCAGATTTTAAGGGATCTGGATTTTCCAGATCTGGATTTTCCTCGTGCCAGCCAAGAAGACACCTCAGGGAACGATACTTAGAAGGAATTTAAATGAACCTGGGGCAGAAGAAGAGAGGGGGGACTAGTGGCAGTAGCAACCCAGCAGCAGCAAGTCAAAGAAAGCCATGATTCAATTTAACAGTGGTAATGTCCCACCAGAGTCATTTAAAAATCCCATCAATGCGTCAACATGAATCTTCCTATGCGATAGTGGGTTTGCACCTACCCAAAATAGCCTTTGGATTCCTAAACCCAGGATCTGGATTTTCTTCCATTCCAGATCTGGATTTTCTTCCATTTCAATGGAAGCTTTTGTTATCTTTCATGGCAACTGATTGCTTACCAGTAAAATGCATGTGGTTATTGTTACAACTGAATAGGGTTTGCCTGAGAAAACTGATGTGAAAAAGCTTTTAAATAGTTACATGCCTTGCCAGCATCCCAGCATTCACTGCCTAACTCAGTAGAGATTTTTCTCAAGGGAAAGATGCTGATATAATTGAAACTAGCAGAAACACTTTGCAAGGAATTCCAGGAAATGTATGAGTGGCTCCCAAAGTATTTCACAGGTGCAGACCTTGCTGCAGGTGCAGACCTTGCTGCAGAGCTCTGGGTGCAACCTGGTGCTCAAGAATTCCCGCTTCCCCTCCTTCCTACCACTATAGTTTTCTTGGTGGTATCTTGAAGATCTGAGTAGTGTAACCAGGGTATTGATGTATGGGTTTGCAGGCTGCCTGAAACTATCTCTAAGAAAAAAGTAGTCTTTATGCGTCTTAAGGGGATTGTTGGCTCTGAAACCCAAAGTTGGCGATTGGCAGCATCATTAAAACTGAAGTTGAAGGCAGGGTAAAACGCATTCAAGTTCATGTCAAAATAAGGTGGCTGATGACTGTACTGACTGTATTTTTATATTTAGTTCAAAGACTCTGTATAAATCTGACGAGAAAGCGCTGCATTTCTTCCAGCCTCTGACAACAGGGTTTGGGCTCAGCTGGCTGTGGCGTCCCCAGGGCCTAGTTTACCACCTTCTGCTTCGTCCTCACTCGTGACTCTCTCTTGGTGCCTAGGAAGTTTTTAATCCCATCCAAACATCACCTGCCTCAGCTGGTTTTCTGAAGCGATTCAAAGGAACTGCGACAAGATGATGCTTGAACACTGCCCATCCTGTTTAAACAGCAATCTTGCCCAGACTAGAAGTAGTGAAATATTTGCTCTTCCCCTAAAGCATTTATCAATCCGTGCTCAGAGCATCTCATGCTCATCTCATAAGCTTTATTATCAGGTGGTTGGGTTCAGTAACTGTGACACAGCAGGCATGGCTGCTCTGGCAAGGGGGAGAGACCTTCAGGCCAGCAGTGAAGGAAATTATGCTGTCTTCTGCCCTTCCCTGGGCTTAGGAATCCAAAGGCTATTTTGGGTAGGTGCAAACCCACTATCGCATAAGAAGATTCATGTCGATGCATTGATGGGATTTTTAAATGACTCTGGTGGGACATTACCACTGTTAAATTGAAACATGGCTTTCTTTGACTTGCTGCTGCTGGATTGCTACTACCACTAGTCCCCCCTCTCTTCTTCTGCCCCAGATTCATTTAAATTCCTTCTAAGTATCATTCCCTGAGGTGTCTTCTTGGCTGGCACGAGGCTTTCAGAAGAGCCCATCTAATGAGAAATGGCAACACAGGGATTTAATGGCATTTAGACTGCACAGACCTGGCTTTCACTTTCATAACTTTGTAAATCTGTTAAATAGCCCACTGGAATCTCCAAAAGCTGGGGCGTTTCAGAAAAGTAGGGTGTGATGGTGGTATATGATGCAAAACTTTTTCATCCTCGCACTTCTAGACAAAGCTCTCAGTGTACTTTTTGCAATACAGCAAATGCTCATTCACTTGAGAAAAGCACTTGGTGGGAAAAACAGGCCAAAAACACTATCAGCTTCCTGTTGCTCCAGGGAAAGTACTTTTTTTCATGGGTTTTGAAGGATGTTACCTCTAATGGTATGTATCTATACTGTGAGTAATGCATGAGCACTCTTACACTTCCTTATTTTTTCAGAAGCTACCCTCCAGCCATGGGCAACAGATGATCTACATTCTGGATGTGTCCAGCTTCACCATCATTTGACACCCGCAGATCACCATTGGGATCACCCCAGGCTCCACTCTGGCCCTTGCCTTCCAAACTGCCTCTACCATCTGTGAAGAACTTTATGTGGTTTTCCAAAGCCAATACATGACATGTGCTCTCTTTGCTTGGTGGCCACAGTTCTCATTATGTGGTTTTGTTTCTATTGGTTTTCCCACCCGTCCGTTTCCCTCATTATCGGATAGCCAAGAGCTGCCCTGATGAGTTAACCAGATATTTAGGAAAATATTCTGTTTAATTGATGGGGAAACTGAGGCACAGAGGAGAAAAGCAAGTCTGGCTGGAACAAGCCCTGTACTCAATCCAGCATGTGCCAACACAAGAAAAGCTGCAGCTTTGATGCTTCTGGAAATACCAGATGGTGATGTTGGCTTTAATCTGTTTTCTTCCTCAGTGTTTTCTTCAGCCATATCCTCCTGTGGTGGTGATTTGCTTTCTCTCATCCAACCTCATATTCTCCTTACATTGGTCATATCCTAGCTGACTGGTGTGCAACACTTAGCTCTTCACATTTTGTAGTTTTTTCAATTTAACTAATTCTTGCCCGGAGGAAGTATCACTCAATCCCCTAAGAGAAGAAGTGTGACCAGTACAGCAAACATCTTGTGTCCTGGGCTGATGGGCTTAGGAGGGAAAGGCAACCATGTCTATAGATTTTGCCTACCATGTTTACAGATTTTCTGCCTTTTTTTCTTTCTTGTACAAATAGACAAATCCTGAAGCTGAGACTTTCGGTGGTGACTAAAAATAGCTACAGTTATGGATGTGTTCTGCACCTGGCAATTGAAGAGCCCACCTGGAGATAAAGAAGGAATAGAGAACTCCAAGAAAGCTTCAAGCTTAGTGTCTGGGAGGTGGGTTCTCTGCAGTACATGGTTAAATCCCACGGCCGGCTTCTGAACAGGCTGTGTTTTGTAGGAGGTGGCCTTGGGAAAGCCTGCAAACAGGGAATTACTGTAATCCAGCCTGGATGTCATGAAAGCATGGATTAATATTTCATCTTCTGCCTCCGACCGTTGTCAGGCTCACTTTGTTCCTGAGCTGGGGCTGTGATCCTCAAAAGACGGCCTTGAATTAAAGATTAAGCCAGTGTTTTACTTGACGGGAAGAGAGCG
>NW_010138005.1:42893-47551 GCF_000699245.1 Pterocles gutturalis
GTTCTCACCCAGCGCTGCATGCAGGGGCTCAAATTTTTCCAAATCCAAATGACAGAGCAAAGCTACAGGGTGGTGCTGCGGACTGTGCGAGGGGAAGGGTCTCTGGCAGTTGCAAGCCACGTTAATGAAAGTGAGACTGGTAATTAGCCAAAGGTGAGCAAGGGGCACTGAGCGGCTCCAGGAGGTGCCATTGACTCTGCGGAGTTTGAGAGAGCTCATTAACGACAAGCTGTAGAAGAGAAACAAGTACCTTACAGTCCTGTTGGAAAAATGAAAGCTGCAAGGAAACTAGAATGGATTGTCAGAGAGCTCAGGGCAGAGCCTTCCCCCAGGCCAAGGACATGGCACTCTGCCCAGTGGCATGGCAGCAATTTAGCCAAGCTACCACGACTCGCTGGGCGGAAACTCTGATTTCAGGATGAATGATTTCTATTGCTTTAATCTCAGGCTGGTTCTGATTGATTAAGTGAATATTAGACTGATTTCAACCAGCCCAAGAGTCTGTATTGCTTTTGCATATATTTGTTCAGCTTAACTCTTCACCTAAACCAGTTCAGATGGTTTTTTTTATTTGTTATTTTATTTTTAAATACAGACAAGACCTCACCATGATACCTGGCTGTTTCTTCTTTGGACAGCTGTCATGCAGTTTAAGTCCACAACTTTATCCTTGGCTTCTTCTGAGCACAATAGCTTAGTCACTGATGGAAACCCAGACATTTCCAGGGTATTTGAGGTTCATGAATGGGCAAGTGTTTGGGCAAGTGATTACCTGGGAACGTGGAGAACCCAATTTGAGCGTACAACAAAAACTACTGCCCATCATTCATCGTGACTGAGATGACCCCTGTCACACAATGGTTCCTGTGGCTCGACCACTCAGTAGCTGTCTGAATTTCTTCTAGCAAAGAGCAGGTGCAGACTCTCAATGGTGATGCTGCAGGAAACCTGGTATAAGCCCAAAAAGGCTCTTGCAGAAGGCTGCCTTGTAGTGGCTGGGAAACCACAGGCAAACACTGCTCATTGTGGCCATGAACATAAAAAAAGGCTAATACCATCAATCATATGAAGAATCAAAACCACAGTTTTCACAAACCACAAGTGAAAATGTGATTGTGTAAAACATCCATAAAATATTTTTTAACTGAGTACATTAGTTGAATTTGAATTTGCTAAACACATTTTTGAGAGCAAAACAAAGCAAAATGAGTTTAATATGACTAGTCTGTTCAGTTTTATTGCTCACCAAACAAATGTTGTTTTATTTGACTTATAATGATGCCCTTCAGCAGGCTGTGACTTCAGCTTTCAGAAAAGGATACCAAGTGGTCAAAGACCACATATCCCTTGCACGGAAACTGGATAAATCCTGCGTGACAACTATTCCACTGCACTTCCCTGGGAAAGCAGCCAAGCTGACAGTACAGCACGTCTGGTTTCAGTGCAACTGCATTTGTATATTCTTTTGAAACCCTGTTGCACCTTGTCTTGAAACAGAACTTCTAGTGGGGCAATAACTTAACGACATCACTTATTGATTTGTGTTATACAATAAGGCAGAGCATCCCTACACTACTGGCTTCAGGAAGAAGCTGGCTTCAGTGCAACGGCAGCAAGCACAAGGAAACCTCAGCTCCTGCTGCCACATGCGGTTGGAAGGTAAATATTTTATCACCTTTGTCAGTAGAAAGCTGTGTATAGTGAGCCAGAGAACATCTTTGGTGGTTAACATTGCCCTGAGCAGATGTTGGTTACTACTGCACTGAAAGTAAAAAAATACCATACATGCACAGATGCACGCACACAGGGAAATAGAGATGTTTGAGCAGTTCCTCTGTCCCTTTCTTTGTCCTCATTTACAAGAGCTCTCTGTTCCATCATTGCCTTAAGAGAAATCACTGAATACGTCGAGGATGGCACCTGCTGGCATGGATTTTGCACGTTGCTTCTTAAGGGTTCCTGTTTATTTTTCATTTGTTTGGGAGGAAGGGCTTGTGCACAGTAGCAAACTATAATTAACGTGGGACGGTTCTAGGATAGGAAGGGGAAAAGGAACCACCTGAACCCATTTCCCCAACCTCTTCTGTTTTCCTGAGAGTGGACTGAAACAGCATCATTTGGCCCAGTAATTATCCGCAAACCTCTGCACAGTTTTATAGCCATAAAAGAATGCTAGGAACATTGTAAATTCAAATGTGCCAAGAGCCAAATTTAAGCCTGACTAAGCAAAATTAATATGCATAATAACTTTAAGTACCCGATAATGTATGATTTTTCACACAATTCCCTGCCTCCTTCCATGCAAGCGCTCCATAGTGTTCAGTGAAAAGGCAGCTGGTCTGTTTTCTCTTTGTAGCCTCCATATTATACCCTGAATGATTTGTTCCTCTTACAGAACAATTATTTAATGCTAGCTCTCTTAGAGACAGTCATCATTAACATATTTGAGTGCTTCACATCATCACTGGCAGGTGAGAGGCCTTTTATATGTATGTATCTTATAAATTTCTAAACATATATGAATTTATAGAGATGTTTTATATATGTGTGTGTGTGTGTGTATGTATATATATATATCAGCTATTACTTTGTATGTGAATGACACATATGTATGACTATGTTACCAATAGGTAGTTTTATAAGTATGGTTTAATTTAATATAGGTGTTTTATAGCTAGGGAACTGATTTCGGACATCCAGTTTGCCAAGTTTGTGATGTCCTCATTCACTGTCCTCGTGCCGTGTACATCTGCAAACCAGTCCAAGCCCCTTTCCTTGGGGTTCTGAAGAGACACAAGTACCTGTAAGAGGGTGTCACCTCTGTGTGTTGTAGAGCTACATGTTTCTGGATCTGCCTAACCTGTGCTGGGGAGCTCTTCTTTGCCTGGAGCACTGGCTGAACCACCCGGCAGCTCCCTGGCTCTGAGCGAGACTGTCTCGCCCCTTCTCTGCTCCCCTGCCCTGGCTCCAGTGATTCTGTTTAGCTCATTAAATGGGCAGAATACTAATCCAGCAAAATGCCAGGTTTGCTGCAGATAAGCAGGAGTACATGGGAAGGAGAGAGGGACTTGCGTGCCCATTCCAGCTTGTTCCCATGTGCAGCCTCCCAGTATCTAACCAAACTGTGGCGTGTTAAGTTGTGGGACGCAGTGAGCAGACCTAGCAAAACCAGGCTGCATCACATGAATTACAGAAAAAGAGAAAAGTCTTCGGTTCAGACCATCTGCAGATTGGCATATCCTGCATAGTGGGTCCTAATTTCAGTCACAGTTTCTGCAAGTTTCTTGCTGAAATGTAGATGTCTAAAAAAGAAATACCCTCAAAGAATGTTGCATAGCTGTACGCCATTTTTCTGTTCAAGCTGATTTTTTACCAGTTGCCCTAATATCTGTCCCTTAGCAGGACAGCATGAGTATTCAGGACTGTAAAGAAAAAGGCATTCAGTGAAGAGGCCCAGTGAGGATTTTTGTCAAGGCTTAGGAAATGTTTTCATTGGCATTAAAAAAACCCCAAATTAATAATACACAGTGACACAAGGAGCCAATTACTTGGAATTCTGTGTTTCCACCTGGAATGCCTTCCATGGGGGCGGTGGTCTCTTCCTTGTGACACAATTGCTCTCCAGACATGAGAGCACAATATCATTTTAGAGAACGTCAGGAAGCACTTGAGATTTCACTTTCCACCGTCGTCATATTAAATCCCTGTTGCTTGCCGCAGAAATAAGTCAGCCCATCAGGCTGGGTGCTTCCCAGTGAGTGAGCATCAGATGGCGAGAGGCTGGCCGTCACGCCAAAGCTCGCAGTGTACCGAGACACACGCTGGCTGTGGAGACAGGCACAGCCCCTGCTCCAGTTTCACGCTCAGCATGCGGGAGCATTGTTCTCACCACTGTGCCAGACTGCAGCCTGGCATTGAAGGCCGGTAGAAAAACCTTCCTCTGCCCCATGACTTGGTGTCCCCTTCCCCTCTATGGGAGCATCCTCCTGCAGCACCACCTCCGCCTTCCCCCAGGGGCTCCAGCTGCCAGGAGATGCTGCCAAGGGCTCGCGTGCCTTTCTTAGGAGGCAAACTGTCCTGCTCAAGTGACCAGGAGTGACCTGAAATACAGCTGGTATCACTTGGTACTTCATAGTTATGGGTCTCTTGGAAAAAAAAACCCAAAAACAAACAAAAAACCCCCACCCAAAACAAAACACAAACAACAAAACAAGCTACTGTATTTGTGCTGAAATACAACTGAAATAAAACCCTCCTTGGCGGCAGCAGCTCAAGGGGAACGGCTGGCTGGAGGGGAGCCAGACCTGCCTCCTCCCCTGCTACGGTCCATTTGCCACAGGTTTGCAGAGGGATGCTTTGTGGGAGCTTTGCCCACTATGACCTTCAGACGCTTCAGACAGACAATAAAAAAAGCAAGCGAGAGGCACAGCACTTTGGGTGAGGATGGTGATGAAGAGGAGTAGTAAGACAGCCAGAGGGGCAGTGAGGCAGCAAGGGAGGAAGGCAATGAGGAGACAGAGACCCGTGCGTGCCCCTCCCAACCTAGCCAGCGCAAGGCTTTACGCAAATGTGGGTCACTGAAGCTATGGCTTCTCTCTCCACTGAGACAGCCAGCCAAAGCCTGATGTCGGGGCAAATGTGATTTTCTTTTACTTGTA
>NW_010138005.1:47562-76414 GCF_000699245.1 Pterocles gutturalis
CACAAGGGGTGAAATTTAACCCACAATAGCTCCTTCCAGGGAAACCAAACTGCTTTCAGATGGTGCTGATTAGTCCATTGCTTAAAGAGGGTGGGCTTTTTTATCTACCAAAAAGTCAAAAGCATCATCCCCAAACCACTCTAAAGAATAAGGTCACCAAATAAGTTTAACAGCTTGTGCCTCTTTTAATGGAAATAGTATATATTTATACACATATACACAGTAAGGTACAAAGGGTTAGAAAACAGGCTTCATTTTCAGCCCCTAATTCTAACATACTGTACGTTAATCCCTGAGAGCACCTGTCGACTGTATGTCTCCTGCTACTGAGAGTGCAAATTCAAGTGTTCACCTGCAGCACAGGTTCCTTTTCAGTTACTGAATCTGAATGCTAAATCTTCAGTACACCTGGCTAGAAGTAAACAAAAATTAATAGTTAAACCATTCAATCCAGTTTACCAATTCAAAACCTATCCTGCTATCTTTGCCACTGACAGTTAAAAGATTGTCTTCCTACTCTCCAAAGAAATGAATTCAGTTTACATTCTGGTCACACCAAATCCATTGCAAAACTGGTGCCTATGAAGTGCACAGCACTGATGCACTTGCAGACTAAAATCCTCTTTATATTCACAGGGCTGGGGAGATTTATTAACAGGGTGCATATTCCTCCAACTCTGACATGGGAGGCTACCTCATAATGCAGTCTGCTACTCCAGCAAGAGGTACAAAGAACAGGCTGTGTGGAAAAATCCTTATTTCATGCCTGCCATAACCTCTGTCAAGCCCTGACCCCGCAGATGCTGGCTAGCCGATTTCTTCCAGCAGTCTGGCTGCCTAGCTTATTTCTTCCACGACATGCACAGTTTCATTGCAAGTTCAGTGCGACCATGGCCAGCCTTTGTGCTGTGGGAGTAAAGGATGGACAAGTTTTTCCTCTCTTTAATTGAAGGGAGAAGCTGGTGACAGCATCAGCAACACCATCATGAGGACGCACCACAGCACGTTTCATTTCAAAGGGGAGCAAAGCCTGCGCAAAAACGTATCCTGAGCATGTGCTGCAGGACTCACTGTTTGCATTCGACCTACACTTTTATGAACGTGGTCTTCAGCAAGTAGCAGGTTTACAGCCCTTCCTTGTTGGAATTTGCCTGGGTTTGGCATGCCACTCAGATTGTCTGCTGGTGAAACCAAATGACGCCTTAACGCAAACCACAAGAACCCACAGCAACCTGTGGGAGTTGCCACTTTGAGATGCACTCGTGCTACGGAAATTTTCTCCCAGTGTTGAGACAGAGGGGTGAGGTACTGCCCTCTCCAGGCACCCGGAGGCATACTACCAAAGCTCACAATGATATCTGGGGACTGTTTCCAAGCCTCAGTGGCCAAGCTGCCTGATGCTGCATCTCTGACTGGATGTTCATAGCGTGTGGCTGGACTTGATACCTGTGAAAATTGCTTGAACTTCTGGAAGCTGCATAATTTTCCTGTCCTGGCTATAATGTGGAAAGGCTTACAATAAACCCGCTAGTTTTTTTAACAGGAACTTAAATATAAACCTAAAAACCAGCCCACCTGTGGCTCACCACCTCCCTTATTTCACAGTTAAACACAACGACAAAAAATTCCCTGAGACTAAAGAGGAGACAACAGACAGTGGACACAGGGAAACTTAATGTGGGAGGCAAATCTTAGGTGACAGTGGCATTCAAAAACCAGCTCAGCCTCTCCGTTGCTCCAAAGAAATCAGTCCCTGCCCCTGATTTCTAGCTGCAGAGGGTGTAAAGACCTCAACTACAGACATATTTCATGTGCAGGCCTTTTTATATTCAACAGAACAAACAATAGCATTAAGAACTGCATCCATACAGACTGTATAAAGCTGTACAGCTTAATACCTATCCTGTCTTAACCTTTGATTACTGGAATTAAAGTGCTCAGTATATTCAAAACAATTGTAGACTTGGATTTTCACTGCCCACCAACACTGTGGTATATTTTAAACTTTTCATTATTACTACAAAACCTTGCAATATGTCTACGTAAGCAAAGAGAGGGAGGAATGTCTAGTGTCGAAAGAACAACTCCTTAACTTTGTCCATGACAAAATGAACAAACACAAAATACAATCCTTTCACAAACATGTTTGTCAATCTGTTTCTCAGTCATTCATCTGGAACTGGAAAAAAATGAAGCTGCAAAAGGACTGCACCACTTAAAACTTCCTGTCAACCGCAGGCAGGTAACCTTAGCAAGTCTTTCACCTTAAAATACCTTCACGCTCCACCACCATACACACTGTGGCATAGCCCTTGCCCTGTTTCTGTACCTTAAAGGCCCTTATTCAGTACTCCAGCTCCATGAGCAGTGGGCACGCGTGAAGGCATGCCGTCTGTTATCTTGCACAGATAACAAGACCAATGGCTCTAAAACCTTCTAAGCAACTGCCTTAATCAGGTCCTGCACCTGGCAGGAGACACCTGCCTCTGCTTCTGAGCCTCTGCTGCTTTTTTCTTTTCCTGTTCCTCTGCCTTCTTCCGCTCCTCTTTTAGCTCCTTGTACCTCCATTTGGGAATCTGCAAATAGGGGTCATCCTTTGCACTGCTCCTCCTTCTCGCCTTTTCTGGCTGGAAGGTGGGTGCAGGAGCCTTGCTGATACGGACTTTGGGGATGACAAATCCTGGCCTGACGCTGCTCCGTCTAAGCAGGTGGAGCGGCAAGAGGCTTGCTTTCCTAGCAGCGACGGTGTTCACTTGAGACACTGCAAGGCTGACGGGCTGCAGGCTGGCTCGCCGGTCCTTCTTCTTGGGGATCAGCGTGACTTTGGAGTTCTGAAATAGCTTCTCATAGCTGCTGAAGTGGTCTTTGTCCTGAGATCGGATCTCCTCGGCTCTCTGCTTCCTAAGGATTTCTTGCACAGCCAGTCGGCGTTTCCCCACAGAAGGCGGACTGCCCGGGCACACCGTCCGGCACGACAGAGCAATGAAAGGACTGCTCAAGCTTGTTGTCACCTTCACCATGTGATCGAGGACCCCGTCTTCTTCTGGGCCGTAGAAAGACCGGAATGAGACAGCTGCCCTCATGCACTCAGAAATCCTCTGCAAACAGCTTTTTGGCTCTGCAGCCTTGGCAAGAAGTTCCTTCATCTTTGGCCATTCTGGATTATATCGATCACAAAACTGTTCTGGGCATGGCCTGTCCATCAGCTTTTGCATGATGAAGGCAGATTCTGATCTTCCGGTGAAACAAGCCCATTCCCATGAAGTCAGTCCACGGCTTGGGTCAGTCGCGTGAACATTTGCCCCTCAAAGAAAAGAAAACAGTTAATGTTAACTAATGAAACTGCCCACACTTTTGTTGATCAGAGTTGAATCAGGCAGATCCCTGTAAGAAAACATCACGTACGACACACTGTAATACTTGTGTCAAAATGAACATGCAATAAGGAGAGATCAGGGTTCCCAACTTTCTGAACTTCTGAGCTATTAAAAAAAAAAAAAAAGAAATTAAGGTTGTATATATTAAATTCTCTCAAAGCAATGCAAAGAATGACAGTGAATTTCAACTGCATTGAATGCTACCTGCCATTTTAAAATCCATTCACTCAGGGTCATAGGAAAAGAGTGACGAATATGGAAAGAAACAATTCTGTACACAAAAATCATAGAATCATAGAATGGTTTGGGTTGGAAGGGACCTTAAAGATCATCTGGTTCCAACCCCCTGCCATGGGCAGGGACACCTCCCAGTAGCCCAGGTTGCTCAAAGCCTCATCCAGCCTGGCCTTGAACCCCTCCAGGGACACCTCCACTCTGCTCCTTGCCTGAGCCTGGCCACGTGCCTTGCTGATACGGACCCTGACACACAGACTTAAATTCTTGTTTTGACCTCAGACCTACCTTGTCTCTGTGGACCTGCCTTGTCAGCAGGGACTTGCCTAGCAATCACTGCAGTGCTGGCTGATCCTGGATATTGTCACCAGCTCTGCTCCATTTCTTCAAGGAGCGCCTTTGCTGATGAGGCTAGTTCCTCTGTGTGCCTGGCTGTCACCCTTGGCTCACCTCCCAGGGAGGAGATGTCCACTCCTGCTGCTCCCTGATGGATGCGTCCCCAGGTGTTTCGGAAACTTCATCTCAGGAAACAATACTACAGAATATTGAAATCCCAATCTTTCAATGGAAATCGATGCTGCCTTTGTACCTTGTATCACAAAATCTCTTCTACAGCATGATTTACTATAGCGGTATTGATTTTCTGTACAAATCGGGAGACGTCTCTGAACAAACTTGTCATTCAGGAGAATTCCTCATCTGGAAGACACATGAATAATCATGTCCCTTCTTAAATGTGATAGCAGTCTTATTGAACTAATGGTCATCTCTGTGTAAGTGTAGCCTACAGGTTCTCTTTTAGGAAAACTGCATTTGCCACTTGCCTTGATTTTCCTACGACAGTTGCGCTGAAGATAATTTTCAGCACAACTAGCTTGAATACATCTGCCCCTTTGGGATATCAATATCTTACATGCTTAAGAAGGTTTAATGTCCCCTGGGATGTGAAACTGACATCCTGACAGGCTGTGAAAGAGCTCAGACATCTGTTACTAACCTGTCTTACGCACAGTACCTAAAGCCCATTCTCGTACCTGCTTTGTAGCTGTACAAAAGTCAGAAACTATGCAAGTAGCTGAATGTGGGTGGTTTCCTCCTATATTTCCATGCATTCTTGTGGTTTAACATAGAATTTTGCTGGTTTGTGAAATTGATTTTTTTCACAGAATCTTTTAATAACAATTTTTCTCACCATCTTCAGCAAACTAGAACTTTATTATCAGCAGCCACTCAGTATCCCTTAAGCTCCAAACTACTTCTAAATCCATTCTGAGTGATACATCTCCTTCCCTCCCTACATTTCATCAGACTGTAAAGTGCTAAAAAAATAATCAGATATAAAATGGGCGCAGGCAATTTACTGTACTGCCTTTGTGGCCCCTATTTTGAGCTGAAAATGTGAGGACCTGCAAAATACTCACCTAAACATGTATATAAGCTGTAGCTTAGCAACTCAGAGTATATTAACTCTATACCTCCTTGGCCAATGGATAGTCTTTAGTATACTCACTCTTTCTGTTGCACAAACAGGCTGATACAAGTTTCTGTACGTAAACTTGATATGGAGTCTAACAAGGCCATTTTCTGTCTGCCAAAAGGTTTGTTCTTCTCGATTTTCTGTTTTGTTATGAGACATGAAAACAATAAGGTGGCTATTCAGATGCCAAAGGCAGCAACCACATACTGAACTTTGATATCGATACTTCTTGTACAAGAAGTATAGCAACAAGGAATGGATGGAAGGGTTGTGAAATACCTTCTAGTGACCAAAAGAGAAAGAAGAAGCTTTCATCAAAACTCCGGTGATAATAACAGAAAGCCATGACACTGTAAGGTCAATTTGATAAGTCCTAAGACCTTGGGACTGAAATTTCATTCTAAGTGATAATTTGTAATGGGCACTTGAAAATTCTGAACTAGCATCTGCACGAAGTACATATTAGTCCAGAAAGTGCATCTCTGTCTAGCAGTACTCCAGCTCTGACAGTCATGTTTTCATTTTGTTTGGTAAAAAATTAACTCCAAAGTGAATTATCTGATTCCAAAACCTTGATTCTGGTATAAGAGGCTACAGAACCTTGCAGAAAATAATAAGGCAGTTACTACATCATGCAAACGTTTTGTGTGTCATATCAACATCTGGAAACTGGATATAATGAAAATGGATGAATGTAATATCACTAAGCTTGATAAATGCCTATGACTTAAAACACTCAGATTATGAGAGGTTAGACTTCTATGACAGCAAAATGGCTGAAATGAACTACTTATTCAAGATGTTTCTCAATGTCATGGACCTGTAGGATTCTCAGTCTAGACAGCAGCAATATTCATATGCAATCTATTACCTTTTCCATAATATTTTATTTGTGTCTAATATCTGCAACTGTAATACAATAATACATACCAATATATGATAATTAATTATTAGTTAATAATTTATATGTCAAATACTTAACATAATAAAAAATTACAACATTGTGGCTAAAAGGTGCTGTATGCTGGGACTGCTCCTGCAGAGGCTGTTGCCCCAGTGCTTCTCCTCCTACTGAGTTTCCTCCCCAGGACCCTTTCACCTTGCAATGCATATGGCTGGAACTTGAAACACAGTCAAGGGCCAACAGCAAGAAACATATTTCTTGTTCTCAGATGTGAAGAGAAGCAGGTGGGGAGAGATGGACCTGCTCACTCCCTCTGCTACGACTCCCTCCTTGCAGCAGATACAGACCTGCTGGAGCCCTTTTGCCCATAAACCTGACTCAGATCTGTAGAGGGGTTAGAAAGAAAGATTGTTTCCTACATCGACAAGTTTCCCACTAATGTTCCTTGTGGGATATGAACCCTACACCGAACTCTCTTGACAGGAGCCAGAGCCCCTAAAGCTCTCCACTCCCTGCCCCAGTTGGAGGGAGAGGTCCCACCACCATCACCCACCCCTGCACCCTCACACCCACAGCAGCTGTCAGAAACAGACCTGCTTGTCTTTCCCAGCCCTGTCATAAACTTCATTAGCTCCTTGTCTACAAATCTTAGTGACCACATTCCCCAACCTCTCCTAGACACAGTGAATCTCACCCCGAGAGCTCTTGGAGAGCTCCCAGATGAGTTTCCGTAGGCAAACTGAGCACTCCACCTGCAGCACCTGGCTTCACCACCTTGCCTACAAGTTATTTAAAAGCTGCACCCCTTTCCAGGAAAAGCTGCACCACACCTCTCAGAGTAAACTGCCCAAGAGCCAATTTTCTTTTTCATGTTTGCCTGTGACTGTCTAGTATTTACAGTCAGGTGATGACGAAGCAGCAACAAAGCCCTTTGCCTACCTGCCATCATCAAGGCTTTCACGCATTCAGTTCGGCCCTGCATCGCAGATTTCATCAGTGCTGTGAATCCAAACACGTTCCTCTTCTCAATATCGAGCCCGGGAAAATAGTTCAGCAAATAGTTCGTGATGGTAATGTGCCCTTTAAAGAAAAGAAAAAGCAGAAAATATGTCACAGAACTAAGACACTGCCTCAAGGTTTATAAAAAAATTACTTCTTCAGGTTTGATAACTGGAAAAATACACATAATTAATAAGATCTCTTTTCCTAATATCCTTTCCTGCTCATTGCAGTCATCAGCAGTAGCATTAGGTAGCACTGACTTGTGAGCAGAGTGTTGGGATAGGAGCCTGGAAACTTGGGTTCCCACTTTCTCTCAAGTTCCTCTTTGTGGGGTTTCCTCCTCTCTGAAAAGTCAGTTTAAGGTAAGAGAGAACTGAAGACCAGAGACGGTCACTCTGAGATTGCAAGGGGCCTCAGTTTCTTGACTTGGTAAGTATCACTGTGAAGGGAATTCCTGCAGCTTGTGGAAGGAAGACCAGTCACCCAGGGGAGCTGCTGCAAAGGTTCAGCCTTTTCCCTCCCCTGGTAAATTTGAACCGTACAATCGTGGTGCTTCAACAAACAGTGACTACATGTGTAGTAGGTCCAGCCAATAATACTAACAGTGTGCCAGGCCTGATACGAGACAAATAAATATTTTGCATAGAATCCCGCATTTTTATTTGTCCATCTGACAGTGTAACATTACTTGTCTACTCTCCAGCAACAGGAAAATGGGGCTGATGTTCAGTTTTTGTAGTAAAATAAATGACTGACTAAGTTCTGTTTCTAAAAGCAACTGTTGTTGCCATTCGTGTGCCTTGTATGCCAGGATAACGGGTGTCAGCAAGGGCGTGCTGAGCAGTTGAAGACATCTCTGGCTAAATGGCTGGAAGACCAATTATAACATCAAGTCTTTATAATTGGACTATCAGAACAAGACGAGTATCTAGCACCATTATGACTCATTCAAAACAGTTTTCCCGTTCCTTGTCATTCATTTTATGATGCTTCAACGCTTTATGAAATAATGCAGTCTGTCAGGCAGCTGCAACAATCACAATTTAATTACTAGGAGCTGTAAAAATATTCTCTCATCTCATTCTGCAGTCCAGCTGAATATTCTGTGATGCATGTCATTCAAAATCATCTAGAAATGTTACTGAAGATGATTATAATTCATACGGGACAATTTTTAAAGTCTATAGTGTCACATCTGGTGCAGATTTCATCAGCAGTTGCTTTGTACCAACACAGTCCTGTATTCACTTTGGAAAGCACATTAAGAAAACCTTAAGTGGCTAATTTAAGGTGTTTTCTAGATGTTACTCTTCATCTCCTAGAATTTGCTGGACTCTGCTACTTTGCTGCATAACTGGGAACTGTCCTGAAGCCTAAGCCTATGTAGAGATAGCACAGATCAGTTTAGCAAAGCCAGAGTCAGAGAGAACCAAATAAAAAGCTCCCTGTACCTTGTGCAGTCTAATGCAAATGAAACAGAAAGATACAGCAAACCGCGACAAGCTGAACAAAGGGTTTAGGGCAGGATCAAGTGCCCAGTGCTGTTTACTCAGTACAGAGGATCCAGCTTCACTGACTTCATGGCACAAGATCAAATCCTAACAGGGTATCAGTTACTACTGGGAGAATCTTTGTCCACAAATTGTTTTGCAGGACCCTTGTACAGTGTGCATCTTCATGAAGGTTTTGGAACAGCTGAAATACTGCTTTTTGACCACAGAAACCAGAGACAGGAACTGAAACAAGGCCAAATAGTAAGATGGAAGATTTTTCAGCATTTATTACATTACTGAAGATGTTCTTCTCTGCACAAGAAGTACAGTTGCAGTAAGAGACATTTTGCAAATCTGGGATGATCCTGAGTCAATCCTGAAAGACCTTGCTCAGCCAAAACTCTTCAGGGGACTACAGATGGCCTCAAATGAGACAAGGGAAAAAAAAAAAAAAAAAAAGAAAAAAAAAAACAGCAATGAAATAACAAAGAAAATGAAGAGATTTGTGATTCTCAGAAGTTTTGCATCTCAGGGATTCCTGAAAACCACTTCAGTTTTAATCTGCAGGAGCTTCTGTCCTCTGAGGTTTGCTTCAAATTTTGAGTTCAAACACACAGCAAATTCAAAGCAAAACTCAGAGCTGTCAAGTTTTTGTTCAAACTCTTTCATGTGCTTCTGATTTAAGGCTATAAAGTTTGTTTCAGTTCTGCTGCATCTGGGACAACTAAAAGTGTGTATATAAATTGTAAACCAGGTGAGTCTTCTGTGATTTAAAGTCTGCTATGAAAGCCATATGCAGCTGTAAAATAAATCAGCCTGGCCTCAGCCAGTTTGGTCATACTGAATTTGTATCAGGCTCTTGCTGTTTGTAAACCAGATCTATCTTCTAGCAGAACTGACATGCTAGGGGTACAATTCTTCACCTTGCGAACCATATTCAGAGATCAGCACAGATGTCTGTAATAGCTCAGTTCACTCAATTGCTGCTGTAATACTATGTCCCATGAAGTCCCACGAACATCCCACATTCTTTGTCAACGAGAAGACACGATAAAGACCAGGTATGCATTGCCTTATAAAGTGATTGCCTTTGAGGAGCACACTTGAGGGACGCAAAGCAAACCATGGATGCAGAGCCAGGAAGCCCTTGGAACAGCTTTTAGATTACAAAGTGGTGGCCACCTTGGTCAAATTTTTCCTCATTCACCTGCTTCATCATTTTGTTAACACTGGTAAAAGAAAGCTACAGCTTCCCTTAAAGGTTAAAGGACAGTGTTACAGTTAACAGAAATAATCTACTAATTGCTTTTTAACCATATACTTGAAACTAGTAATTCTTTTGGGAGCATCTTTTACATTTATGTGATCTATTACACTTGTTCACACAACACTACCATGCTGGGTGGGATAAAAGAAAACCAGGGGAAAAACTCTGCTCTCACCCCAGTCTGCATCAGGATTAACATGGTTGATGTCAATAAGATCTCTTATAGAGTCAGCATTGGCAAACACTGAATCCTGCTGAGACTATACAAATAGAGGATTTTTTGCTTTTAACTATGGAGTGGTTGAAAAATGTCTAAGCAGCTAAGATATTTCTTAATGATGATACCTTTTCCTATAGCCAGCAATTACTATTGACTAATACAGCACATTGTATGACCACAATGCTGGCTGGTTGCTTGCCAGAGCAAATGTAGGAAAATAAGCTTAAAGGAAAAAAGTAGCATAGCATTGGACACCTGGGGCAAGATTTTATTTATTTTTAAAGTTAAAATAGTTAATGGCATCTACTAGAAATGTGTAGCTTATTCCGTCTTAATCTGTTGGATAAATATTACTGTAGATTAATTAATTCAAAGACAATCATGACAAACTTATTTGGGAGTGGGCTTGACCAGGATTATTTTATGCAGACTAATTTCTTTTAGGGCTCTGATGAAATCCTAAAAGTATGTGTCGGTGAGCTCCCCCAATCCCTGCTTAAGTAGTAACCACCAGTGGTGATGATGGCTTGGTCTGGCTTAAATTGGACTCTCACGAGACAGATAACAGCGCAATAGCCAAGGGTTATCTTGTGCCTCTTGCTCAGCAGCTGAGGGTGAGCTGAGCACGTGCCTACTGAAACATGGCTAGTGTGCAAATAAGACTATAAGTCAATCATCTTATTCCATAAATAGGGAACAGCCCAGGGCCTGCTGAGCTTTCCTGCACAGCAGCAGGGTGCATGCCAGGATCTCCCCTCGAGTAGGGACACCTCTCAATGTTACTCCTCGAGGCTGGGAGAATCCTTGTCACATCAGATACTCAGTAAGTGAATCGGAAGTAAGCGCTGAGATGTTGTAATCTTAGCAAAGTGATACAAAGGACTGATTGCGCATATGTCATCCTTTAGACATAAGCCGTTTGCCAAGTCTGGGACTAGGACTGGATCCGGCTGCACCTGGACTCCTCTCTGAGAAGGATTTTAGAAAGCAAGGGGGTCCTCTCTGAACCCCGTGACTGAATGGGAGGGGCTCACTGGCAGTTTTGTCTGACCCTGTCCTAAATGCAGTAATCAGGTGTACACTGCCATCAAAGCTTGGTAAACCACTGTCACACTTACCATTGATCTTTGTTAATTCACGGGTTTATATCAATGAAGTATATTGTTGCTTCTCTCTTACAAGTGAAGTGCATAACTCCGACTCCGACAAAGTAATAGCCACAACACACCTCCTAAGAAGGACCCTGTATATAAGGGGTGAAACAAAGAGCCTTACCTGCCTGTGCAGCTGTAATTAGAGCCGTGTTCCCTTCGTTGTCCTGCCAATTCACATCAAGGTGAGGGCACTGGGCTAAGGCTATTACAATATCCACATAACCTTGGTAACAGGCAACAATAAGACCATTCTGTAAGCAAAATATAAAGACAGAGTTAGGTTTACCAGGCTCAGAAAAGTTCACTGAGGAAGCACATTAGTCTGCTTTCTTATTTATTTTTTTTCAGACTGAAGAACTGAAAAGGTATCAGCATTAGTTCCAGGCACAATGTTCAGATCCAAAGCACCACTTTTTATCTCTGCCCTTTGGCGAGTAACATTTGATATTCCTCACAAATACCTAAGAGAATAGGTATTATATTATGCTACTTGGAAAGCAACTGTTTATAAATGGCTTATGCTTGTATGGCTATATACTCTATATCCAAATGAGAATAAATCAGATTTTATTATATAATAAAATTAAGCCAGCAGGTAAGATGAACTGGACCTGATCTGAATATTAATTCTCAGAAAAACAACTACTTGTTCTCTGAAGGGGAAGTGGTAGGCAGGACTCGTGTTCATACTGCCTGTTGCTATCTTTAAATGCTTCAGGTTTCTCATTAGAACCAGACCTTTTTTTATAATTGTAAATAAAATAAAATAAAATTGCTTTTAGAGTTCCTGTGTAATGTGCTTTATGACAGCTGCAAGCTGTAAAACTTCCGGGAGGAAGCCAAGCCAGAAGGCAAACCTTATAACTCTGCTTGGTACCCAGCTAGCGCTTCACTCCACAGCGGCAAACTGACAGCTTCCCTAAAATACATCAAAATACACTTGTTGTTAATTAAATGGAACTACAGTACTTAATCCTGGCTGCTCGCTTGACCACTAGGATTAAAACCATTATCTCCAATCTTCAGGATTACTCAGGCAGCCTGGCGCTCATCTGCACAGGGCTGACGGGCGCAGAGGAGGGCAGGTGCAGACAAATCGGTGCTCCCTGCGGTCCCTCTTCATTGCCAATGTTTTTCTCAGTTTCCTTGAGCTCAGCATCAGTATCTGACTATTGAAAAGATAAGGGCAGAGAGACAAATCTCAGCCTCTCTGGTAACCCTCCCTGCCTAAAATGCAGTTGCACAGACATGCTGCAAGTACATACCCACAAGTAAGAAGGAGAACGCGGTTATGAAAACTGAACGGCCCACCCCGACTCCTCCATCATTTTTCTAAGCGGCTCTTGCCTGAACACTCTCCTTATTTATTTTCCCCATGGACACTACTGAGACAGAGACATCTGCCAAAAGACCACAGCTGCAGCTTCTGATTTACTGTCATTATAACTAATTAGTTAATATTTCAGTGTCCTGTTCGGTTGTTATTCTGGACAATCCTTCTGGCTTAGGTGGCAAACAGCTTCATTAAGATACAGAGGCAATGCCAACTCTTTAGGATGCTCACAGGCTATGTGGGGTATTTATCAATTACATCTTTTGATAAAATTATTATTCTTTCTTTTTTTCTCAATTCACTCTTGTCCTCAGGATGAAGCAATACCCACCACTGCTTTACAAAGAGCATCTCCATTTCCTTGTGAAGAACCTGTAATACTTCAAATCATTCTACTGAAGTTGTACAGAGCATTCTGCTTAAAGTCATACATATATATGATCTGAAATAATATTCACTAAAACGTATGCACTCTCCTGTTGAGATTGCTCTGATTAATCCAAGTTTTACTACAATGTAATAATTCTTAGCTTTAAAAAAAAAAAAATGTTCAATGTCCACTTGGTAAGGACTTGAGAATTATTTTAGTTCTCTAATAATTTCATTGTTCACCTGATGTTCAGCATATAGGTCTTTACAACTCCAAAAACTCTGCAGATGTAAAACGTCACCCAGTCATTCAGTAAAATGTCAGTTACTAATGATAGCAGAAAACTAAGTATACAATCATTTGGAGACCTAAAATTCTTGACACCTAAAATTCTTGACAATAAGAAGGAGGATCCTATTGTTCACTGAAAAAAAAAATGGCATCTTTGAAGAGAGTGGTATTTTCAAAAAGCCATAAGAATAATTTAAAGTCATTATCATCTCTAATGGAAAAAACTGTTTCACTCAGTATCTGAAAGATATTTTCACAGGATATTTTTGTGTTCTGAAAATATTTACCAGATGCTTAATTAAAAAAAAAAGTTCATTTTTTGCTCTCTTTAAAAGAAAAACAAACTGTAAAAGAGTAAAACAAACAATGACAAACAACAAACATGAGCTCTTTCTTTGCGAGAGGTTTTAGCATTAAAGTATTTAGGGACTTTTGTCCTGCTTTTAGTGGGTACCTCCATCAGATGGGATCTAACGCATCTAACACACACTAGCGTTCCGATTTCAGCAGATATGAAACACAAATGATCTCAAAATCAATCAACCTCATTCACCATTCTGAGTTTACAAACCAGGAGGATTACTTGGGTATCAACATTTTCTGAATTTTATTTTCCAAAGACGCTATCAAAGACTGCTTGCTTAAGGATAAGAAACGGCAACAGAGAGTGGGAGCTTTCTGAGCTTCATGACGCAGCAGCATGGAAAATCATTTTCAGATGATGGTTGTACGAATCTGAAGTGGTTCAGATAAGAGTGTGAGAAGCTGGTGTTTGATGGAGCGTGCTCAGCACTCCCTGATTAAGAAGCAAAACGAGCAAAGTGCACGAGGACGTAAAAACAAGTAATTTCACCGCCATATGGTTCCCAGCACCGTCCAGGGCTGTAAAGCTCATGCAAGTGCTCTCTGGTTACCCTCACCAGTTACATCTTTCATAGGGAGGCGGGTGAGAAAGACTGCTTGCTGAGGGGCTGCTTTCCTTCCCATAACTCTTCCAAATGCGTCAGATACTGACACGAAGTGCAGGAAGCTACAGCTTTAGAATGAAAATTCCAATAAACCCTGGATTCAATGGTTATTTCCCAAATCCTGGTTCAATGATACCATGATAATTTGTGGTTTCAGGTTGCTTTCCCTCCCCCCACGCCCCTTTTTTTTATCTTTGCATCCATAGATTATAATTTCATCCATGTGCGTCTATTTCTGGCTTTGTCTGTGTTCTGCTTGCTGGAAGTTAGTACAAGCAGATCAGCCAGGACGCACAATCAATCAACTGCAACATGGGTTATTAGTCTGGGATCTTTAACTTCATATACCAATAAATACTATTATCCACAGCCATAACATATTACGAACTCTTTCAACAATCTCAGTTAATAAATATAACGGATAGAAAATGGCTTTCAGAAAACTGTTTTTTGAAGCAATTGGTAAGGCAGTAGCCTGCATCACAGCAGTCTACAGCAAAATACAGCTGTACTCTTAACATTTTTTAAAAAAGATTAATATAAAGCAGTATAAATTAATTTTAGCTAAAAAGATTCTGAATCTGAATAATCTGGTTATCCTCAGAAAAGATATGACATTTTATCTCACTGGTGTTCTACCGAGGCATCCATTATTCTATTCCTCGTATGAAGGGTCATAGTGTTATTGTGAAGTGGTCAGTGTATGTAAAAAAAAAAATAAATATATATGTATATTAAAAGTTGCCTCTTACTACTAGTTTTATCAGTAAGATTAGTTCTCAGACATATTCACAATATGTGAAAGCTTTAGGAGAAGGAAGATAGAAAGTTCTTAAATATATGTCCTCTGCCTAAGACTTAAACCCTTCTCCTTCAACCGCATCCTTTTCACTCTCTTCCTTTTCATGTCCCCAACCACCACTTATTTTAAAACACAGTAACAACTCACACTATTCCCATTAATATATAATAATAACCAATTATTAGATGGCATAACTGTACATATATCACAACTTGCAAGCACCGCATCCCTGCTTTCCAAGGACAGTTGTATTAGCTAAGACCAGCTCTCTCCCATTCAGCAGCCAGGGCTGCTGCCCATCATTCTCCCAGATCAGTGAAACAGAACAGGCAAAAAAATCCACTTTGATCTTCTATGCAGGAGAGACATTAAACATGAAACGGTTCTGATGCCTTTGGACTATAGGAAAAGGGATTTCTTCATTACAGGAGACCAGGGCTGCTGGCTTCTCTGAGGTTCACAACAGATCCCATTTCATTTTTCAAATATCACATACAGACTCTGCTTGACGAACAAGAAAGCGTGTGTCATCCATCACATCAACTACATTAACATCTACTGTAGACTTTCCCACATCGAGGCGGGGGGGGGTGAAATTCAGCTCAGTAACAGGTTTTTTTCCAAGTAGACGCTGTAACACCACCAGGTGTTAAGGGCTCCCTCTTCCCTCTGTGGAATATTTAGCATTTCACACAGCTGCCCCACAGTTCTTCTGTAGTATGTAATGTATCTTATTTTTATGTAACTAGCACAGTTTTGAAAGATGCCCCTTTGTTTTGAAGTGACAGAGCAAAATTAACAATACTTTATTTAGAATATATAACAAAAGAGTCAGTCTGGGATAAATTACTTGTTTTCCATATATTCTAAATAAAGTATAACTAATTGTCTTAATTTGATCCTGGAGTGCTTAAATGGACATTTCAGGCATGGGACTACCTGAAGTTAAACCAGATGTTGCAACATCTTCTTCAAGCAGTGTTTACGAAGTACAAGGGTTTCATAGTGCTCTTCTGTAATCAGACTAAACGTGTTGTTTTAAAATCCCCTACAAAAGCATAAACTTGACATTTTCATGTTTTAAATATAATAAAATAGTTTCGGGAAACTTTTGATTCTTTTTAAACTCTATTTCTTCATGTGCCTTTGATTTCATGTGAGACTGGGATAGTGCTGCCAGCATAAAAATAAACTCTGATTTGCTCAGCTGTGTTGGCTAATGACATAACAATGTGTCTGATTAATTGAGCTCACGGATATCTCAGGAGACAATTTGATATATCAGATGTTAGGACAAAATTACAGACGTATAGCTATTTGTACACTAGATCATTACAGATAATAAAGATCACAAAAAAACCTAAAGGATCAATAATGAACTCAAGCTGAACAGCAGAGCAAATCACATACAGCATGCAATTATTTTAGCTTTTAGAAAAATCTCTTCAGGCAACTTATTTTCCACCAAGGTGCTGAGAATGAAAACAGCTTTTTATAGCTTTTTGCCTATTATCCCAGAAAAAAATGGGTCTGGCAAAGGACTAAACTGACACTACCCACTGCTTTTTATAAGCATCATGATAAACTGTCCAGTTTGCTCTACATGCATCTGAAAGTATTAATGACAATTCTGCAAGGTTGGTTTAACAGCAATGATTAAAACAGCATGTAACTGAATTAAATGAGATAATGATTCATTGTAAGACATAATCTTATGCAGGGGCACCTATGGAAATTATGTCTAAGTTAAAAGTATATTATGCAACCAATATTAGGAGTAATAGAAATGGAAGAGTAATAAAATATAAAGAACTAAAAAGCTGTATTTCAACTTCTGCTTGTTGATTTACTACAATAATATTAATTCGTATATTTAAAATTTAGTGGTATACATAACTCCCTATTAGAACTACATAGAACTATCACTCACTATAACATAATTCATTATTATACAAAGAAAAAAAATAGGTCAAGTATTTTAAAATAAATCTCACAAAATTATTTGAGGGAAATTCTGATCTCCACTAACCTCTGCAACTTCATGGAGTTTGGGTTAACAGAGATTCTAAATTTACATTGTTGTAAAAGAGCAAAATTTAGCTCTGAGCATCACTATTAGCTATATACTAATTTGTGTATAATGCACAAAACCTTCTAGTCTGCATAAAGCAACCTGAGAAACTTTCATAAATGGCTTGAGCTTATATTATAATTGGTTTAGCTGATTAGCTCAATGGCGACTGAGATGAGGTAATTATTCAAGTCATCAGTCCCATGAGAAGTGGTGTTTATGTGCTACAGAAATCCATCAAGCACATAAGCTTTAATATTATCTGCACAAAATTATTTAGGCTGACCTTTTAGAGAAAGGGCTGCAACAGATTACTCACTTAGAAATTTATACTGGGAAAGCAACAAAAAAAAAAAAAAAAGAGCTGGGAATTTAAATGAATTTTGTCTGACTGTTGCTTAGACAAAACCCCACATGCCTGGAGGGAGGCGAGGGGGAGATGCTAATTTTGCTGGGGAAAGTGATCAGACAAGTGCAAAAGAGTATTGATCAGGGATGGAGCAGCAGCGTGCAGAACGCTCTGCCTCATCTGCAGAGAAACACCGTAGCCTGAAGCACAACCTTGTATCCAAAAGGAAGCTTAAACATCACTGCCCCTTCTCACGCCTGAATACGGACACCACAAAACTGCTGCATTCACTTCACAGCATTATGAGCGCTCACAGATTCATTTCCTAGTGTGAATTGCACGCCGCTAGCTGAAAACAGGCCAGCCCACGGACACGCAGGTGATAACCCACCCTTTTCCCCCTCCATTTTGTGGGATATGTTCAACTTATTTCATAAATGCCTCTTGTATCAGTCAGGCCACATGTCTTTAAGTAAAGGTATAGCTTTGGATATGTATCATCTCTGCAGAAGTCCTTACTTAATCTATTCTAATCCAAATCTCCATGATCACCTCTAAAAATAGTCCCAGGAAAGTTCATTTTACTCTGCCTGCAAAAGCTTGCATTACACAACAACAAAAACCAGTGCTACTTGTGTAATAAATCAGACAACCAGAAAAGGTAATAAAATTCCTTATTTACTAACATGTACGTTGTCCGAACCAGTTCCAGCATCACTAGTGATATAAGCAGCTGTCAGAAACCTTGGGAAGCTACAGCCAGGGACCCTAAGGGACACACAAGGCAAACAAACACACGCCCCGTAGCCAAAGATATTCCAGTGGGTGGGATATAGAGGAAACAAACTGTTCTATCATATGGCAATACTGAGAGATGCTTATGAGGGATTAAGCATTCTCTGGGTGTTTTTTTTTTAAAGCAATTAATTCTACGGGAAACTAAAAACCCTGAAGCTGATGGGGACCTGGGGGATTTATACTGTTCCACGGGAGGGTGGAACATGTCCCCAGCTCCCACACTGACCGATGTCTTCTCCCAACACCCGCCATCTAGCTTCCTCTTGACATGGCTCCCTCGACCAAAGCTGGGGGAGAGGACAACTGAAGAATCAGATGATTACATCTTCAACCCATGGGAAGCCTGATGGGAGGAAAATTGCAGTGTTACACCAGAAGTAGCAATCATTTTTTTCTACTAGCTCCTGTGGGGAGTTCTCCTCACCTTCCCCTTAGGCAAACCTCCTTATTTGCAGGTGAAACACCCGCCTGCTCAGGAGCCCTTCACCACATCCCGTCCCCGCAGGGATGCTCCGGGAGCAGCAGAAGGCAGCTTCGCTCTCACCCTCCTTTACCCGTAGCATCTGCTGCCACCTCTCACCCAGCACCCACCTCCCCCAAATCACACCGTGTCCCAAGGGCTGGAGGGCTGCTGAGGCACAGAAGACATTTTTTGACTGCACAGCTTGACCAACAGCCAACGCTCGCTGGCACCTCCTCTCCCAACCACCAGAGAAAAAGGCCACTTTGTCCCTCGCTGTATCGCATCCTCTCGTCCGCCCTTTTTGCTGCAGAAGGAGGGTGGCAGCAGAGGGCACTCAGAATTAATCTGGAAGTGGAAACAGCCCTGCAAAAAAGTCTGAGCCGAGGGGGACTGTGTGGACTGAGTTGCAGGAGGCCTGGGCGGCATTGCCAGCCGTTGTACTACGAGTTAAGATGACACTTGGTGATAAAACAGTAGCAACTGGACTTGTGTTATCACATGAAAAATCTTTTATTGCTCTTTCCTCTCTGAACATAAGCTTGAAACAAAGAACTGAAGACCTGAACGTGTGGGGCAAGAGCTAGTAGCAGCTACAACTAAATCAGGTATATTGTAACGTTGAGGTGCCTGAGTCAGGAAATTTAATGCAATTCCATTGAAATACATATACATATATATAAATACACTTGCTCAGAATGTTAGCAGTATACACCTTCAAGATCAATTTTGTTAAAATGTATTATTTTGCAGTGACAACTGGCAAGAGTCTATTAGGAATATACTCATCGGTCTTAAGTTTCATCAGGTAGGAAAAGTGCCTTTGCTAGTGACAGCAGGATGTTGTGTAACAAAAGCAATAAATAGAATGAAGAAGTTTTTATGGAAAGGGAGGAAACTGGGATCGTTTTCCACAACCAAAAACAGAAGTGACATTTGATGTAGCCCAATCATTCCAAAATTAAGCTTTGCAAAATATGTGAGATCTCTGGTCCCAGCAGAAGTAAACAAGGTATAGTTTTAGCAAAGGACTATGTAAGGAAACTTGAAGGAAATACTGTTTAATAAAAATAACATAAAACGAACTGATAGGTCACCTAGCCGAGCTTATTGCCATTATCCAAACATTAAAAGGAAGTTCAATAACACGGCAAATCAGCCCAGGATTCCATTTGCAGGGAAGGTGGTCTGTGTTCTGTTTATGGGGTTTCTGGCTGTAAAGGACAGAAAATACTGTGGGAAGATAGTAGGGGGAGTAACACAATTTTTATCAGGTTAAATTTCACATTTTCATTTTATTTAGACTGTCATGTTAGGTACAGCTACTAAGTAGTGATGATCCTCGACAAATAATGCAGCCTTACTAATCCTAGCTTTCCTGTTTGTATTGCACATACTAATCAGTGTTAATACTGTCAAATGTTAGTGCTAAGTTTCAATAGTGTTGACAGTAACAACACATAATACACGACAGCCAAATTTTACATCCCTCTTTGGCTATGCCTGTTTTTCGGTATCTGTGCTAGACACGGGTTTCTCGTCTATGGCTTAAAAGTTAAGGGAAGAGATACTTACAAGAAAGAATTGAGAGGTCTGACTTCAGAAAACCATGTAAATGAGGTACTGAGCTTTAATGGGGCATCCTGATGTAAACCCAGAAGGCATTTCCACCACACATCCCAGGTCTGCACCTTAAGGTGCTCTAACCATTAGCAACCCAAACCATTAACTGTTGAGGGCTGGGGGAGGCAATGTGACAGACTCCCCCAATGTCAGGATCCTGCCCCAGTGAACACTGAGCTGATTTTAATTTCGGGGTTTTTTTGTCTTTCACTGGCACTGGCTATGCAACGTTTAGCGAGGCTTCCAAGGGCTGTAAACCATCCTGTGAACAAGGACAATATATTTCCAGATCCTTAAATGAGCAGTACATGATTATTATGCTTTGCTTGGAACAGGTGTTTCCAGCTAGCAATAGATTTAAACCAGTGAAGTGCTGACTATTTCTTCCTGTGCGTGTGTGAGGATGGGAGCACCTGCTGCTCTGACCAGTTGCTGCACAAAGCTGCAGTCAGTTTGGGAAGAAAAGTGAATTTGTAATAATGACCAAAATATACCTCTTGTGGAAATAATTATATGGAAACTGTTTTGGAGAATCTCTTGATTGCCAGATTATTTCAAATTCCGACATTATGATAATAGTCTTCCTCTCAATTGTATCATTAAAACTTTTTTTTTTTTCAGAAAGGCAAAAGCCCTAAGAGCTAAACAAAATTACAGTCAGTGGTGGATCATCTAACAGCATAACCCACGCCTGATGTGACATACGTCCAGTACACTCTCTCAGCACCTAAGAACCCCAGGAATGTTCAGAAACCAGTTTAGATCCGAACTCCAAGTCCTGGGCCTGACGGGGACTACTGCTAACTTGTCTCCTGGTCTCTAACTATAGGCACATATTCACACACATTTAAGATAAAACGAAAAGTTTGCAGCTTTTTAAGAACATATTTTGTAGTGCATTCACTACATGTGGAATTCATTTTGTGCACTGACAGAACCCTGTCAAAAGCACTTCCTTTGGCTTTAAGGCATGTGATTCAACTCCTCTCTATGTGTTTAACAGACACATTTTCCTTTCTGTTATGTTCTGTCAGACACAGGCTGACTGTAGCTTAGATCTGTTGCAAGCAGCTGAACAGTGTTTGAATACATAGGTTTTTTCAGGAGACCTCTCCAAAAGTAATGACTCACAAAATCTTTGTAAGCAATAAATTTCAGCTTGACACTGGCTAAAAGATAAATGCGCAACCTTCTACTCCATCATAATCTATCATTATATCTAATCTACCTCTTCTGTAAAACAACATTTTGAAAGCCCCAGTTCATTCGCTGTGGAGTTCTCTGACATGGCCAGTGATGAGCTTGCAAGCACCCTCTTGTGGCAATAAGCTCCGGTAGTTGTATTAGGAAAGACCTTCCCAGAAGTTTCAGTTCCTTTTCTCCAACCTCTGTAAATTTGTTTTGCTTGTGTTTCTCTGAGCCTCTCGGCTGTGGAATCGCACCAGACCCAAACCTTGCAAAGAGTGAGCCCAGGAAGAGGTCTGTCCATCAGAGGTTAACCTGCCATTGAAAACACCCCCATCCCACCCCCCACCCCCCAAAAAAAACCCAACCCAAACAAAAAAAAAAAACCCAAAGGTCTCTTTCCTCAAAAGGAAAGCGACTTAATTAAGAAAAAAACCCACCAGCGTGAAAGCTCTTCCTTGCAGAGGCCCTGTACTCACCAAGAAGACCAACTGGATTTGCTTCTTGGCACACCACAGACGGGGGACTGTTTGCATGCTGCACACAACACTGCACAGTACCACACACGAAAGTACCAGCCTGCTTCCTCACCCCTTGACCCAAAGAAGCTGTAAGAGCAATAAAAGCCCCGTCTCCACCTTAGTCTGCTATTTGACAGTAAGTTTCATAATGACATCAATGGATCAGTAACACCTTCATTGTCTCTTCTTCCCAGCCTCCCCTGTGCTCTGGCTTTTGAACCTCATTGCTTCCTTTTCTGTAACACTTCTAAGAATAACCCTCCTTATTGATCTTGGATCTTCTACTAAGAAGCCTTATTGATGCTGGAACCGACCTGAATGGACCGGGAAACTGCAGTAAACTTTCTCCACCAGTGAAAACAAAGAGAGGGGAGAAGACCAGCTGCCCTTATACAGCTGAAGGGCAAGTGCTTCTCGGATGACAGAAATGTGTTAGTATTTAGCCTACAGGATTCACCTTACAGACTTCACTCGAGCTGTGTTATCACATAGCAACAGTCAGCATCCTCTTTTCAACCAGGAGTATAACATGGTAATAACAACCAGTAGTTGTTCATGAAAACCCAAGCTAAATACTGGTATTCAGGAAGAAATGTTTGCTGACATATTATTGGTAGACATGAAGAAGGTTGTCCAGCTGGACCAGGTGTTATTATTTTACTTCTATCAAGCAAATATCTCACTGATGGGATATCATTAGCTTGTCTCTTCAGATTATCATCACCTAGCGCAAGTAGCAATGCTTCTTCAAATGTTAAAACATCTGGGTTCTTGAAAGCCCTTATTACACTTTCTACAATGAAAGAAGTTCCTTTATCTAGAATATGTACCTGGTTTTACCTAGACTGGCTTTCATCTCAGTTATGCCCCTTCCTGGTTTTTCCCCAGTGCCAACAAGGCAAAATATTTCTTTGAGCATAAATATGAAAAAAGTCTCCTCCTCCTCCTTAGAAAACAAATTACCTTTTAAGCAGTAGATACGTCTGTGGTGGATTGATGGGAGGTGTCTATTTTTCACTCAGAGACCTAAAGTGGATTTTGGTATGGATGGCTTAGTGTCAACCCTCGTGATCCTAAAGGGCTGCAATCCTGTAATCCCACAGCTCCATGCAATGCAGCTACTGTGGAATATCACAGATGACCACGCTGGAGGCCAAAACTTGGATTTTTATAAGTATTACGATTTGGATTTAGGCTCGTGAAACTTGGACGAAAGTGCTATGGTTCCTGACTTCATAAGAACTCTTTCACTCTAATGCACTGCTAACCACTAGTGCTCCAGAAATTGCACTGAAAAGTGGGCCTCCACAAAGAGAGATGAGGCATTAAAAACTGTAACTGTTCAAACACTGCCTTGGTAAATTCACACTCTCTGAATACTGGAGATTTCCAGTTCCTGGTGAAAACATTAACGTCAAAGTACAAAATTTTTGAGTAATGCATAGTGAACTAACATTTCTACTACTAAGAGTATAAATTTTATGCCCAAGTTTCTCATGTTTTATAACTGTTAGAAACACTGATGACTATGATCACATTTTAAATTACAGCAGAACATGTGGATTATGTTTCAGGTAGACTTTTCTAGTTTTTATGTAAATATGCTTTGGTCAAGGGCAAAGAGGGTTGCACTCCTGTGACTAACTCCTACGAGTACTGCCGACTCTGCAATGCTCATGGCTGGTTAGACAGCACGAACTAACTCCTTCTATAAAAACCATCAAACTATAGTTCTCTCTATTTTAGGAATAAAGCAACTGACAGGCTGCATACAGCCACTGGAGAGAAAATCCAGCATGCCTCAGACTTACCATTAAGGAATGGTTCCTTCCTGCAGGTTTAGCATCACCCTGTGAAAAGTACATCTGTTATAACAAAAGGCAGAATGACATTTTTGAAAGATCAGAGAATAGCACTTGGCCGTATCAAGAACACTGCTGCTACTGGCTTGCAAGTCCTAGCAAGCAGTCCCACATTAATTTAGCGCTGTATTTAGGGAATGGGCTCATCCACAATGATGCTTATCTGCAAGAGGCTCAGCCTGATTTTTTGTTTGAGAAAACACACGCTGTGACATTGAATTAATCTGTTCAGAGAGGACCTTTTTTCCTCTGGTAGCTTGCTGGTTTTTGTAGATACAACTTTTTAAAAATCCTGAAGAAGATAAAAAAAAAAAAAAAAAAAAGCTGCTTTAGAGTTAAGTGTGCGTTCCTGTTTTCAGTTTCTATCTTTTATCATCTCAATTGGCTAAATAAGGATTTATCATCCACTGCAGCTGTAACAGGTATCAGTGTATGAGCAGACAGTTTGGCAAAGGTGAAAATCATATTCAGAATACCCAAGTGAGAGACAGTAGCATCACCACTCTCTCTCTCAAGTCAACTACAGTTGACTACAGCAAATGCAGCACATGCTCATAACGCCACTACCTAGAGGCAAGAGCTGAGTGAGGCCCTACCTGCCGTTGGTTCAGTCTTTCGTCTTACATGGAGCCTGTGCCCACTCTCTTTATCTCAGTTGAGTGTCTAGCTCCATGCAATAAAGACAGGAAAGCATCTTGTGCCTCTGTGTTTAGATCTAAGAATCTTGTCTTCCAATTAATGCACCCAATTCATCTAAATAATAAAGAAATGTAGGGAGGGATTGAACATTAATATATTGTCGATTTTGAAGTAAAGAGGATAGAATTAAATATCTGGGAAAAAAAGATGGAGGAGTAATTTCACATTTATATTCAAATGTCTGTAATTTCTAGAGATTACCTGTCTTTGTAAAAAACTCTTTAATACAATACATCCACTTTATAGAACAGTTTCAGTCAAACAATCCAGAAACTGTTTTTCTTCTATCTCATAAAATTGAAGAATATTTGGGTAAACTGCAAAACAGCTCCTCTTGAGTCAGGACTCCAGGAATTCATATAAGCAATCTAATTTTTAAGTACTTATGTCTACGAGAGAAACAGTAGACATTTGAAACAGTTTTCTTAACAAAAGAACACCTTTTGCTGAAAAGAACCATTCTACAAAATGTATCAGTACTTATCAAACACATCTGATGGAAGTTTTTCAGAGCTGTTTGCAGTGAGCTTGCCATGTCTCCGTGCCCCACAGCAGCTGAAAAATTACAAGTCTGGCACAGAGTCTTTTGGTACTTCACGACATCGCTTGACTGCAAAATGGCATTTTTGTTGATAGAGGCTCACTAATGGGAGTGGTATCTGAACATATTAAGGGACCTTTGAATGACACTCCAGGCCCCTGGAGAAAAAAAAAAGATACCCTGTTTACAGCAAATTTTTAGTGTACAGCTGTAAACTACATCCTAAAAAAAAAGGGGGGGTGGGGGCAGGGATTTTTTTTGCTTAACTGGCTGCAAGCCATATACCTTAGAAAATAATTATGTTCTTATGCCCAAGACCCATCACAAAAGCTCTCTAATCTCTCCAGCTGAATATTTGTAAATAAACACCTTTATATAAAATGAAAGGATACAGAAAAACACTGGCTACCTGACACATTCCATCTCAGCTTGTGACAGCTATTACCATTCCCAAGAAGACGATATCCTATTGCATTCCATGTTGGCCAAACATCATAACAATTATTGGTCTAGCACTTTCACATAACTAAGCATTTAGCCACAGCCATGTTATTCATGTCTTGAAAAGATTAGGAATTAGCAAATGGGCCTGCATATCCATCAGCTGACTGTGTTGCTTTCCAGGATTTTCTGTTTTTCTCTTACAGGAGGATGCTTAACCATCAGCTCAGTACAGCATTAGGTCATACAAGCTGTTGTGGCTGATCTGTAACTCCACCTAAGCAAAAAGGCTGGCAAACTCAGAAAACTCAAAGTGTATTTCTACTAAAAGTATAATCAAAGGTACACCAACAACTGCAGAGATTCCTGTATGGTACATGACGACCTTTGGTTGAAATGGACTTGGTTGCTTAGAGACACTTGTCAATTTAAAATAGTATAGACATGACCTGTAAACACAATTTTCTTCATTTTTGTGGTGCCCAACTCCAAAGCGCTGGAACTTGCTAAGAGATGGGAGCAAAGAAACACATTTACCTTGAAGAAATATTTCAAAGAAGATTCCATTAATATTTGCACAAATTTTCTATCTCATAATGATGAAAAACATCACAGAGAGAGAGACTCTCCAAACATTGGATAAGCACAGGGTGGTTAGTAATAAACAGGAGTAATGAGAATAAAAAGTTGGGATGAAGAGGAGTTTCTGCATTTAAATGGAAGATAGTATGTCTTGGTGTAAGTAAGTATTCCATTATAAATTTGGCATTTTGTTCTTCACAATGTATGACATTCTTAATGTAAATTTTCAGCTGTGCATCCTTATTACATACATTACAGTGAACAATAAAATTACATTTCCACCCCATGAATGAATAATGGTCATTTTTATAAAGTTAGTCCTTGTTCATTTAACCATCATTCAGAGGAAACACACTCATGGAGAAATCAAGCAGTTTTGCAGGTAGCTGAGTGAAAACGAGAAGACTGGCATTTTTAGAGTTGATTGATGGGTAAATATACCCAACAACAATCAAGATGCTAAATGGTAAATATTTCATCTACAGCTTTTTGTCATTTGGCTTCTTTTTGTTTCATCATAACTGAGCAGGTGGAGCAGTAGCTGAGTAGCTGTCCTCCTTCAGCAACAGATCTGAGGAGCACCCCCGAGAACAGCACATCTCAGTAGCACTAAGCCTCCCATCTCCACACAGAGCTCACCACAGGGCTGATCTGATGCACACCAGCAGCACAAGACACTGCCAAACCTTGCTCTTCTGTTGCCCTGTGGATGGACGTAGGACTTGTGAGTAGCAAACACTGTCCTGCATTACCACCAAACCTACACATGCACTCTTCAGCCATGATCCCTAGAAGCAAATGCACTGAGGTCTACATTTTCTGTTCTGCATTTTTTTAATTCCTCTAATGTGCATTTTATCATCCAGTGATGAATGCTTCATTTCCCAGAACTGACTGTCCCACCTCGTTCTTTTGCCAAAGAAATGAAATGTACAACCAATACTTCCCGTTCTGAAAAGGCAAGAAGTGATGTGCTAATGATGCAGCCTTCAGAGCCTCTGCGCCCTTTTATTTCACAGAGAACTTTCTGCTTGCTACAGAAGTCCAACAGACTGTGCCCAACACTACCAAGCGAGAACCAAAAACCCCTTCCAAGCCTCAGTAACATACAGGTCAGATGAAACTGCATCAGCTACACAATGGCAATGACTCATGCAGGAGCAGCAAACTGAAGGAGATGTGTACCTTAATGTTTTCAAAGAAAACTCTTTTTCAGATTATGATCCTTTCTAATTTTGAGTCAGGTTTCACCTCCCTCCTTCCTTAAAAAAGCGTGTGCTAACTTCATCTTACTCAGCTGGATATTAGAAAGCACAGGGAGGAAGTATCAAGGTCTTGCCTCTATTGGAAGACTGACAACTTATAATTTCCTTCTTTTTTTTTTAAGCTTATGTACAAGGAAAATAGCTTTTACACCCAGATTTGACAATTACAAATTTAATAACATTTTACTTTCCATATATCTTCATCATTCATATTAAATTGTTTGTGGCATGAGGAACCTCATCAGTACCTGCCTGTGTCAGATGTCTCTGGCCTAAATATTTGCTTAAGAACAAAAACTTCAGTAGGCTTACAGAGACTTAAAATCTTTTCAGAGAACATATAATAAATTTTCTAAGTAATTTCTCATTTCCCTATGACTTCTACTAAAATTTTCATCACTCTTTCAAAACGCCTTGATCTGGAGATAGCTGTGAAGCTGCCAGTTTCCACGGGCTTTTATTTTTAATTCAACAGAAATTAAGGTGACTTAGGTCAGTGCAGAAAAGCTGCAGGAAGGTTTGTTAAGATCTTCCTTCTCTTGCACCAATGAGAAAGGCAAAAATTTACAGAAACTAAGTGAAAAGGAAACCAAAAACCATGAACAAGTATGGTCACTGTCCACTTAACAGTTCATTAGGCAAAGCATCTCTCTCATGATCTCAGAAGATATTGTTGGTTTTTTTCTTTTCCTTTCTGCGAGGAGTGGAAACTGACATATTTAGATGGTTTACAACTACTGAGCAAATGTTGCAGCTTCTTATTCCAGCTTTTTATTACAGATTTTCTAAGAACTCCATATCCCTATTAGCTAAAAAGATCACAGAGTAGCAGTGGAAGAATGGTAAAATTTACATTTTTCTCCCTCAGTTTTCAGGCACCTGGAAGCAGTAACAGATTTTCCCTTAAAATAGACCTCTACACATTTTCAAATGTTTTGCTAAGCATTTGGAGCTATTTTTCTATTTCTCTGATACAAAATGAGAGAGTGCTCCTTGGTAATACTGCAATATTTTCAAGAGCAGAAGGCCTTATCTTTGTATTTCTACCTCAAAATTATGAGCAGGATGTTTCCTGTCACTTTCAGAGTCCAACTCCTTCAATCCACCTCTGAAAAGACACAAAAAAACCCAGCAAACATCCAAAATGAAGGTTTGCTGCAGTTAACCGATGTAACTAACATTGGTATCAAAATCCTACAGCCAAAAATCACCTCCTTCCCCTTAATGTTTGGAAATCTCAGACTGGGTATTTGCACAGTAGAACTGCTGTAAATAAGATGATTCTACTAACTGATAGTTCTCCGTAGCAATAATCTTAAAAGTTCAGCCAATACAGGAAGACTTCAAAATCATGTATTTTGGAATGATATTATTGATTGAAGTAGCGTCAATAATGAGGTGAAGTCTTTCCAGTTACACTTCCTGAACACCTTAAAATCTGAAAGGAAACAACAGGAGACGCTGTGGGAAGTGTGATGGTTTTGCCCTTGGCTGGGGGCCAACTCACACACACCCGCTCACCCAATACCCCCCACCCAAGGATGGGAGAGAGAATTAAAGGGG
>NW_010138006.1:0-15335 GCF_000699245.1 Pterocles gutturalis
GGGAGGGGTAGCCTGGCCCCGCGTTGTGGGAGGGTGCGTCCAGCTCCGCGGGGTTCGGGCCTGGCCGTGCCCATCCTCTGGTTTGGTTATTATGGCTTGGAATGAAGCGATGTGTGCCAAAAAAAGTTCTCTTTGATACTGAAAGCAGCAGTCTTGAGCAACAGATGCCGCTGACTGGCCTTGAAGGCATTAAGCTTAGTGGCTGGGGATTAAGTCCCTAGTGAATTTGGAAAGCCTTTTAAAAATGGGATAAAGACATATGATCAAGATGCCTAAAGCTTGTGGTCAGTAGTGAAAATGAGGCCGGTACTCCTGCTTGCAAGTAAATGAAGCAGAAGGGTGGACTGGGGAGGGACAGGTCCTCTTGTCCCTTTATACTCCGAGGCACGTGAGATAGGTCGCTGACAGACTTAGTGTATGAAAGCTAATACTGGAGATCACATATTCTGCAAGGAGAATAATAACTGTCCTTAACTGTTGTGAAGTTTTCTTCATGCCCAATCTAGAATTTCAGTCAGGGTGGGAAGAAGGAAGAATCAGCTGGACCCAAGGTGGCTGGTGCTGATGCTGCTCAAGAGGCAGGGTTGCAGGTCCTGTGACTTGTGCAAGAACTGGAGCACTCTGGAAGGAGATTCAGGGGAAATTTACAGTAATTTTATAACTACAGTCCGACCTGAGTCATGTTTGGTTTAGTAGGTGGTGTCATTTGTCTTGTCCATACCTAACAGGTGTGAATGTTAACTGCCCTCTTGTCTTTCTGTTGCATATTAGAAGACTGTTGATTTGTCTTCCCTTAGTTGTCTTTTCCCTGGGCTAAGCCTCTCCGATTTCTTCAGTATCTCTTGTAGGCCATGCTTTTTAGTGTTTTATTGCTTGTTCTACTGACTTTTAAATATATGTGAGTAAGGGGGAAAATTTCTTTGAAACTGTAAAGGTATGTGCTTTGTAAGAGCTTCAATAGACGAGTAAATAATGGAATTCAGCTTTGTGTTATACTTATTATAATAAAAGGATTTGAGAGTCTTCAAGCAGTAACACGCTCATCTGAAGGTCTGCCTTGCAGTAGGAAGTAAGGTAAGTAAATTGACTTCAGTATTAATCAGGTTTCTTCCTGGTATGAAGACATTGTTATGCACAATAATCCGTAGAGTTTATCAGAGGAACAGGACATTTCAGAGTAGAACAAAGAACTCATTGAACCAGGAACTTTTCTCATTGCAGTCTTTATTTCACCAGAATACTTACTGTAGTGATGTTTATGTCTGTTTATGTTGCTATGCTGTCATATACATTTTAGTATTGGGTATGTATATATACTGTCAAGCTACACAGTAGGCTTAATTATATAGGTGTAGTAAAGTAAGATTTACGAGTCTATAGTAGACAATATTTATGGCATATTGCACAGGGATGGTGCGTTTTGTGTACAGACTTGTAAAACAGACGAGTTTTTGGGCTATTTTAAGATAATGAGTCAATGCCTGGTAAATATTTATTTGAAAAGTTGTTTCAAGCTTAAGTATTTTGAAAGGAGATAATAAAACTCAGATCCTGAGAGGTATTTTGGTATCTAATTAAAATCATCAGGGGCACCTGCATAATTATTGTGCATGTGTAAGTGCATGAAGTAATTGTGTGATAAAAATGATACTGAGAATCCAGAGTGAGTGCTTTAAAAGTGAATGAAAAGCCTTTTGTTTTTTGAAATATTTTTATTACTGATACTAGTATTAGGCCTCATACCTGTAAAGGAGTTTTTATCTTTCTAACAGTCCTTTAGAAAGTTGTAGCATTGTCTTGAAGGTTGATAATTTCAGGGCCTCATGATTATTAGAGTCAAAAACTTGAAATGCCATTTAAAATATCTGGAAGATGGAGCTGCTCTGCTGAGAATGGAGTGTCTTGTCTTTTTACATGCACAGATGTCTAGTCAAAAGCGTCAGTGTCCAAAATGAAGGATGCCATTACATGTTTGAAGGAAGTCACTAACATTAATATTGGAGTTTAGGATATGATCAGTAGATTAACTTTTTTTTTTTATAATGCAAGTTACTGTATTTCATGTAACTTTTAAAATTGCAGTCATTTCTTAATAGCTCACAATCATAACTTTATAATGCTTGTACATTTTAATACAAAGCTTTCATCACATTCATAAAAGTGTCATTAGTCTTTGTTTACTTAGGTGCAAACACTTATTCAAGCCAATAAGTTAAATCCATCTTCAGAAATGTGCCTTTATTTGGATTAAAGTAATACTTTGACTGAATGTGTCGGTCACTGTTAAATGCTAAGACTTCTGCAGCTGCATTTGGCTGCTGTCATCTTACTGAATCAGTGATATTATTTCCTACAGGAAAATAAAAATAATAATAAAAAATAATGAATATAATTCTGTTTGAGTTCCATTTCCTCAACCAGAATTGTCGAGTCATATTATAATATTACAGATAAGAGTAAAGAAATGCAGTTCAGACTTTGATTTATGAACTTTATCAGCTTAATATGCATTCTGTGATTGATACAATTGCTTTTAAGAGGCACAGCTTAGTTTGTTTGGTGGATGAAAGCGCCTGCTGTAGGACTTCGGTGCAAAACATGTTTTGGCATCACTGCTGTCCACCTACTGCTAGAGAGATGTGTCTGGGTAAAGTACTGTATGAAGGATGTTTCTGAATAGCGAAAGAAGTATTCCAGGAAGACAGTAGTTTCCAAAGAGGGAGTTATATGTTGCCGGTTCAGGGGTAAGTTGTTTTTAGAAGGAACCTGAAAGTATGCAGATGCACAGTGGAGGGATGCAGATAAATTTACTTGTGCTTTAGGGTGTTGAAAGGTTCTAAACATCCTACTGTGCTTATAACATTTGCAGTCCTAAATTAAACTAAATAAACAGAAGGGGAGGAGGATTTGTTTTTGTATTTTTCCTGCTGCTCACAGTAGGACAGAGTTGAATTACGTATCTTATCAAAGAGGGGAAAAAAGGTGTTAGGTGATAGAAGACACGGTCTTTTCTGAGATCGGCTTTGCTTCAGTATGCACAGGTGAAGGAGTGTATCTTGGAGGACAGTAAGGGCCTCATGCTGTTAGAACAAAAGGAGGTGACAGCCATTTTAAAGGTGAGGTTCTGTGATGCTCTGTCACTCAGAAAGCATTATAAATCAGCAGATGCAGGCTAGCAGTCACTGTGTGAGATTTCAGTAGATTTTTAATTGGGAGTAAGTTCTTAGGATTTGTTTTTCCTGTTTGACTATCACTTGAGGTAAAAAATTACGTGATGCTGACTGTGACGTTGTCTAAATGTCAGTTTCAAAAAATGAATTCTGTGTAGTGCATTTTGTAGAAGTAAGAGAAGTAGGTTAATGTGCCAGTGAAAACTGAGCTTGACTAACTCTGGCAGTTTGACTGCCAATCTGATCCTGTAATTTTAAATGAACAAGCTAGAAAGGAATGTCTGGTCTTGGCAGTTGTGTTAAGCCGATGTCCTTGCTAAAGTTATGGAAAACATTTAAGTATATGTCTAAGAAGTTAATCGCCTATGTAGTTTTATGTCCTTGATGAACTTGGAATCAGCTATCAGGTTTAGTGGAACATGTTCCTACAAGCTGAATTCTTCTGTAACTGACTTGTTACTGTATCAGCTAAAGCATATGTGGTATTATGCAGGTAATCTGAAGATCCCTATAAAAAAAAGTGAAAACCAAAAACCCTAAACATAGGTGGCTTTATGTGCATGGTGACTTTTCATATAATGTGTGAGCCCATCTTATGGGGCACACTGCAGAATTGTAGTCCTGCTTTGTTGTTTAGCAGTGCTTTTTAAACCAAGGTAGGACCATAGGCCTTTTTATGAAAGTCTGTTTGGATTTTTTCCCCTCTGTCCTTTGCCTTGCAGTGAGAAATGCTGTTGAAGATCAAGATATTTCTTTGCCTCATGATAGATGTGTCTATAAAACCGGGAGCATAGTTGCAATAACTTAATAAGAAAAGTAAATTGTTTAATTTTTTCAAATGTTATAAAAAATTCCAGTATTTGCTAAGGTGGTATTTCATTAATTACACTTTTAACTCTAAATACTTTTTCTCTTTTGGAATGGAAATCTTTTAGTACTAGATAGAATGTCAGCAGTTTTCAGATACTTGGGAAGTGAAAGTACAGGTTTGCATAAATTTTTTAGTGGGCTTATGTACTAAATTGTCACTTGTTTGATACGTATAACTTCTTTCACAATAATGACGCTCCTTGTTTAAAGGGGTCGCCTATACTTAATTAATATTTTCCTGTTTCAGAAGCCCTGGAATTCTATACAAGTTTAACTAGTTTAGTTTCAGTCAGCATGTTGTAAAGTGTTTTCCTTTTCTCTGGGTCATTTGTTGGGAGTTGTCAAAGAGTGAGTGATAAGGAACCAGTATTTTAGTTTGTTTATTAGTTTTATTTACCAAGTTATGTTGCATAACTAGTATGAGTTTCAAAATAATGGCAATAATAAAACTACCAACAGACTTGTGTCTTCTCAATAAACAACGGGAAGCATTGGCAACCTGAAAAAAAAAAAATCTGTGAGGCAGACAGAAATTTGGTGTTGGCAGCAAAGTGTAGTGATTTAAAAATTTGTGCTTCTCTGAGAAGGTGTAAACAGAATGATACAGTCAAATACAAAATAAAACAGTGTCAAGGTACAGTATGTAAAGCAAAGTAAAAGCAGTAATAGGTTGCTGCAGTAACAGGTGTTTTAATAATAGATTAAAAAGATCTGTGACTGGCATGTATATTTTGTTTGATGTACCCTTTATGTAAATGTAAACCAAATTTTTAAGAAGCTTTACATGTATCGTTAACATGTTATCTTAATCATTGGGAGGAAGCGTGTGCAAATAATTACATATCCAGAATGGTCTTCAGAGAAGATAAAAAAGTATGAGCGTTGTTTTGTGTCCTTTTAATTTGCTGGCCAGTCTTCTGAATGTTTTGTTAGGACTAGAATGGAATCTGAGAAATGGAGCAATTCATTTGTAGATATCTCATGTACTTTGTATTCTGTATGGGACATATTAAAGATGGACTAAATTTATGATTCATTTGTGTGTTCCCTTTCATACAATACCTTTTTACTGAGACTATCTGTGTGGCTACACTACTGTAGCGTTTATTTAGGGAGTCAGTAGTCATAAATTTTGTCATTCATGTTCTTGGTAGCCACATGATAAAAACGGTTTTGTTAAATTTAAAGCTTTAACTAAAAACTTAAGTCACATAATTGAGGTGACAATAATAATGAAATAAAGGCTTTTAATTTCATTTAAAAATTTCTGAGTACAGTCTTCTGAAATAATTTTGTGAAACAAGCTAGTCATTTTCATCATTGACAAGTGAGAAACATTTTTTGGCTATATTGAAATTGTTGGGGTTTTTTAATCAACAGAAATTATGGTTCACAAGTGTATAATTTATTCAGAAACTCACGTTTTTGTACATTGCTGTCACATTGTTTAGTTTTGCAAAGAGCACACTGTAATTAATGGGGCTTTGGTCTGTTTCATGGTTTCTCATTCAAACCAATCCATTAAACTTAATAGTGTTGTGTGAGAGGTTGTGGCAACTGCTGCCTATAAGGCGGGAAGAATCAAAAAGTCAAGACTGAGGAAGGGCAGAGTATTCTTGTCTTTCGGAGAGCTGTGGTCAAAGTGGTGAAGTGACACTGGTGAGATAATGGAGAAATCCTTTCTTCCAGCATCAAGAGAAACATAATACTTAAAGAGTTTCAGATACTTCATATCTAGGGGCTGATGCCAAAGTTAGGTATCCCCGTGAAAACTTAGGAGTACATGGGCTGCGTGGTTCGTAACAGTGCATGACAGGCTCTTTTGTTGTTGAACCAGCACCGCTTGTGTTTCTGGTGTCTGAGTGTGCTTAGACCTCAGGCTGCAGGAGCTACAGCTGTCATGTCCTGAAAAATTATTTTGTATCCTGTGGTTGTGTAATGTTATGGGAACAGTTAGGAATAATGATTTCATTGTTTGTAAAGCATAATCAGATTTTTTTTAACCTACTTTTGCCTTTAAGCAATATTTCTGTCTTTAAAAACATGCCCTCAAAATGTAACGTTGAGCAAATACGCTGATGTTGTATCTTGATATTTATATTGCTTTTTTGTGCTTGTGCTGGGACAGAAGCCACAGAGTAACTGCAGCATTGTAGTGTGCTCTGTTGTGTTTCATGAACCTTTAAAACAAGGTTATTAGTCCTGATCAGGAGTGAATGTTTAAACACATACATTGGTAAACTTTCTGGAGTCTAGCGTAAATTACATGAGAATATGCTTCTGAGGAAGTGAAAACACCTCCTGTACTTAATTTGTCTATGAATTTTGGTTTGATCCTGTGTCAAGATTCACAGGGATGTCGCTTGTAAAATTAGCCATTAAAAATATGTATACCAGAGGTGTTCTGTTGGTAACAGAATCAGTGGAGCTTGGGAGATCTCACTTCATACTGATTTGTAGGGAATGCTTTTGTCCTAAAGTAAACATGGAACACTTTCTCAAGACACTTAAGACCTTCCAGTTCAGGCACTCCCCCTTCTCTCCTGTGGTCCATGAGTTTCCATGCCACAGCATCCTTTGCCTTTTCGTTTAGTACCATTTTTGTTAGTTGGCTGGATGAGATGCAGCAGCACAGTCACTAGCTCAGAACTGCAGGCGTGCTGCCTAGCTGTGGGGCTGTTGGCTCTTGTCTCTAGGTGTATTAAACAAACTATCTAAGTTCTGAATCTTCCCACTTTTCCCTCCATGGGGGCACTGATCTGTCACTCCTACTAGCAGCTCTTTTGTGCAAAACTTTGATGTTGTACAAACTTTAATCATACACACCTTTACTCCCCTAATGCATTTGTTTGAATCTCAAAAATAGATTCACCTCAAATCAGCAGGGTGGGAGGGGGAAATAGGGAGAAATGTAGACATACAGATAAAGTGATGGCACAAAACTGCCTTGTTTAGGAAACTAAGATAGAAATGATGAAATGTTACCAGTTCTTGTGTTTTGTTTTTTTTTTTAATTACTAGTCTGCTTGTGTTTGATGTTCCTTGAAGTCCTAGCTGCTGGCATTTAGAGATGATATGGTGGAAAAAAATAAACTTTCATTAAAAAAAAAAAGTTATCAGACCTTTATGAGTTTAGAAGGCATGGCATGAGCATGAATTAGGTGTACCCTAAAGGCCTGAAATAAAAGTAAAATGAAAAAAAAATCGGTAAAGAATATTTGCTACTTTAAAGGCATTTGATGAGTGATTGGCTTATGACTTTTAGTCCCTGGAGGCTGGTAATACGATGGATGTTTTTGTGTGTATCCAGCTTTCCTTTTCTGAAAAATCTGTGTATTTTCTAATATGTCCATTATGCTTAGTCTTTTTTTGAGCTAGAAATTGATACACTGAAAAGTGCATCATTAAAAGCCTCAAAAAACATTCATTACACTTTGATGTTGAGGGAATGCAGGTCTTCCTCTAATTTTTATTTGTTGTGATGAATAATGCCACTGCCTGGTCCTAGCATTATTCAGGCCCATGACTTAGCTTTCCAGTTCAGCTCAGCACTGTTTTTTGTCCTTCTACCTGGGCAATGGATAAGTCTTAGATATTTTTTCATATCTATTGCGCAAAGAAAACTCTTGTCCATATTGCAGGAATTATTGGAATGATAGCTCGGAAAAAAAAAAAAGCTTTTCCCAAAGCTAAAGACATTGCCATTGTTTTATCTTATGATGCCATCTCTCTGTTTGCCCCCCACCCCCCTGCAACTGATTTCCCTTTCAGTAGTGAGAGGTGGATTGTTTCCTGTCAACATGGCATGTTAGTCACCATCATCCCACTTTCTGAAGTTTTCTCAGTCTATGCATGCTCCCTGTGATGCTTTAGATCTCAGAGACTGCGATATTGCCATCTTCTGATGCTTCATTCAAGCAGTGATGGTTGTGAGAAATGGTAACTTGTGGTTTTAGCATGCCATCTGTCTGCTTCCTGTTGTGCGATTCTATACACAAATACCGCTCTATTTGTACTTCTTTTTCATGTTACGTTTATTCATCATTTCCTTCATGTATTTACATTGCAAGTTGTTCAGGGCAAGGTCCACACTTTTGTTCTGTGCTATGTACAAAGCATAGGATATTGGAGTATGGCTCCGAGATCTTACAGAAATAAATAATTTTTATTAGTTATTCTATTGCTCAGTTTTATATGAAAAATGTACAGGTGGATCAATGAATTTTTTTTCTGAGGGTTCAGTCCATCATATAGAAAATTAAGATATGATATAAAATAATTGGAAGATACCTCAATGATTTTTGTTTCTGAGGCTCAAAGCCCTCTCCCTCCCAATGAAAAACACTAGTGAAGACTTCAAGAACTCCATGACTGTAAATGCAATCAATCCTAGCATTAAAGCTGACTTTTATTATATTGCCAGCTTAAAAAGTTTATTTAGCATAAGATAAATTATATCAAGCACAGCTTTTTGATAATTCTTAACTGCCTGAACAGAAATAAGAACTGTTGATTATAAATAGAAGGACATTGTCAGGACTGTTTTGTCTAGATTTTTTTTTTTTAATTTTTCCAATAATATTCTTGAATGCTCTGTGGAATAAGTATTTGTCTGTTGCTTAATGCCATTGTTTTCTTTTGTGTTCCTATGGAAAAAAAGAGTAGTTCGTAATTCTTGATTTATTTCAATTGACATTTGGTTTTGATTTTCCTAAGTGTGAGATTTCAGTGAAATACAAAATACCTGGTAAATGGCAAAATATGCCCCCAAATTAAGTAAATGTTTAGCCTTTCAAAAGTATTCTTCTGGTGTCATCTGTGTGTTAAATTGTTTGGAAGATAAATATTGAGTTTTACTATTTGATTAATTTGACCAAGATCTGCAGTTTACTCAAATTGTATACTTTTATTTCGAGTTTAGAGGTAGCTTGATTATATGTAGCCCAGTGTGGTGATAATCTGAAGCGGTAGCTCTTTCTGAAATAGCATGTGTTTACTGGTACTTTATGGAGGAAAAGAAAAAAACAGAATTACGGAATTACCTTTTCTCCCTTCCACCCAAGACAGATCAGATCAGTCTTAAAGGTTGGTTTGTTTTTTATTCAGAAAAAACATAAGAAAACAAGGAGTACGTCAATGTATGGATTATAATTGGAACAGTAAATATGAAGAAATTAACAGTAATGTGTCTAATAATTATTGATAAATTGGAGAACAAGCTCAAATGAGGTACTTTAGATAAACAAGTGACCCTGACAGTAATGCTGTTCTTTTTTTCTTAAGTCTCTTCCCCTGCTGACTCATTTGCGTAACTTTGCTGCTTTCTCAGGTAGCAGCCAGTGTTCAACTGAAGCATTTCTCAGAACACTCCAGGAAAAGTCGGTGATCATTTGTCCGTGACAAGAGAGGTGGGAAGAGTTCAGCATTGAAACAAGAGGCCTGACTTCCTTTAATAAAGAAGAAACTTGGTTGTTTTCTGGTTATTTCAGTAAACTTTGACTTCCATTGTAAGGCCCAGACCAGGCACTTCCCGTTGCCATTGGCACCAAATTCCAAGTTATGGATCCTGGTCTGAGAAAAGTATCCAAGACTTCAGTGAGTCAGAGACAAATGAGCATATCTCAAAAGGCATTGACCTTGCCAACATGTGTCAGAATAAAAGGAAAAAAGAGCTGTGCAAATTCTGTCTCTCTCATGTCCTGTCTGTTTGGTTCATCTTGGGCTAGATGTAGGTTTTCATGATTAAATCATACTTCCATGAGCCACAGTCTGGTCCTGCTACTAACTGTTGCCTGGGGCGTAGCCTCAGAAAAGAGTTAGCAGAGAGGAACTAAGGTGTTACCTTGCAGTGTGGTAATTCCTAATGTGTGATAATTCCTAATCGTAGAATGGCCTGGGTTGAAAAGGACCTTAAAGATCATCTAGTTTCAACCCCTCTGCTGTGGGCAGGGTTGCCAACCACTAGAGCAGGCTGCCCAGGGCCCCATCCAGCCTGGCCTTGAACACCTCCAGGGATGGGGCATCCACAGCTTCTCTGGGCAACGTGTTCCAGTGCCTCATCACCCTAATGTGTGCAAATTCCTAATCTGCACAGTTGTATACTGCCCTAAATACAGGAGAGTTCCTCTTGTGCCTCAATCAGCAAGTTACTGTTAAAGGATATTATGAAAGTGAACACAGTACCTTCTCTTCAACCTCTGTACCTTATTGTTCCCCAGTGAAAGTTTCTGTTCTCTATTTGCTTTTTGGTGGCTCTTCCTAAGCTTTCCTAACTGTGAAGCTCAGTGGCCTCTTCTGGGTGTGTCTTCGTTACTTCTGGCTCCAAAAGGCTTCTCCACAAATTCTACAGCAGTTGTAGGTGACCTTCAAAATACGTAACATCTTTCCTTTGACAATCTTGTTGGAGTGTACATCCAAAAAGCTTCCAATTAAAGGATTAGTACCCTTCCTTGTGCAACATTAATTTATCCTCATTGTGCTAATGCAGATTGGAACATGGTAATTGTATGATCTGGCACCGTCTTTTTCTGTAGAACCCCTGCCCCGTGCAGTGAATGCTGCCCTCGGAAGGAATGGCCTTGCTGACGGTTCTTGTTTGTGCGCGCCATTTCCTCTGCTGTCTCTGCCCCTTCTCTCTTTTTTACTGAGTAGGTCCCAAAACTGAATGTAGAACTGTTGAATTTCCTGTGATATTTCCATATGATGCTTCATAACAAAGTGAGGGAATGTGGATAAAAACCAGTGTTAGTAATATAAAGGAGAATTAAGTGAGCTGGCCAAGCTGAGAAAGGCAGAACTTCTGTGAAGTAATGCAAAGATGTCAGCCTTCGTAGAAGCATGTCACAAGATTTGAAGCTTGCTTACTGTGTTTGCTTTTCGATGTGACTCTTGTATTTACATCTGTTCCTGGGGATAGATTTATGACTTTTCATGATGTGTAAATAGATTACTTCCATGATGTGCGCTCATACCATTTTTCATTTTGTTCTCTTATTAAAACAGCAGGATATTAATTTAAATCCTAGGTCATATGCAGAGTACTTTTTCTTTTTGTTATGAGTTTGACAGTCTCTTTGTGATCCCTTTGGAGCATCATGCATGTTGCAAAACCGGTAGCCATCATTCTTGTTGCTTTGTAATTTGCACAGGGAAATAACTTTTTTTTTTTTTTGCTAGAACTCTGTTCTGTTCCTTATATGCCATTCTTTACTAGGTGAAGCTGGACGATATTAAACTGGTGTAATTTATCTGCTCTGCCACTTTCTACTTCTCTAGGCATTTTGAATTAGAACGGATGAGTGTTTCAGTGTGTGTGTATATAAAAAAGTAATAAACATTAGTATGTTAGCTGTTAGTACCTGTGGGAAAGGAGGAGGAGGTTAGTGGTCTTTTTTAAAAGTAGAAGTAATAGAATTATACATGATATAATAATAACTAATAATAAAGTAGAAGTAATATTGTTATACTTAATGTGAAATTGTGACTGGATCAAACTGTGCCTTCATTATTAAGGTCTTAGTTATCTGCTCTTTGGTTTTTTTGGTTTTGTTTTGTTTTGCTACTTTAGTTCAGTTGTGTGTCTGGTTTTGTTTGAGGGTAGGTAATCCATAGCAGAGACTTTAGCAGTGGCTGGTCATGGGGGAGAACAATACAGTTTCGTAAGTAACCCGTTTCTCTAAAATTATATGGCTTTATGGTGTTTTAAATATCATCTTAGTTTAGAAGGCAATTTCTGCTTTAGAAGTTCTGTGAGAGTTTACAAACTATTCAAGTTTTTTTCTCATTCTGGCAGTTGGAAATGCATGCAGCCCCATTCCTCAAGAAAAAGTAGGTGCTAACCTGGTCTATTGAGGCTCCATCTAAGTGGACAGAGAGCGTTGATTCCGCTCTGTTCTGCAGAGTCTGGTCTGAAATCAGCAGAGGTCATGGGCAGGCCGTCTCCCACCCTGCGGTCCAGGAGATGTGGGGCAAGGGGGCATAGCTGAGGGCAGGAAGGGAGATCATTCTTCTAGGCAGTAGCAAGCTGGAGATTGGCTTGACCCATCTCATCAACTTGCACTCTAATGTAGGTGCTCTCAATCATGTCTGGAAGAGCCTGGTTATGTGTGATAATTATACTGGAAGCTTAAGGAGGCCGTTCATCTAAATTATGTACCTAAAGTTAGACCCAGTAAGTGCTCCCCACTGATAGTCAAATCCTTCCTGCTTTTTTTTTTTTTTTAACTGATACAGACCTTTTAAAGTAATGATTTATGTAGTTGAGTTCGGTGATTTTTGGCTTGCAATTTGATATTCAGTGCAAATTTGAACATTAGTATACTGTTATTAAAATATCGAAAATACCCTACTTTAATATGTGGGATATTTTTTTTTTGAAGAATAGATATGGCTTTTCTGTTTTGCTTTTTAGTTCCATATTTTTGGAAGCAAAAATATAACTAAGAATTTACCTAAAAATATTAAGCATTATCAAAATTTCCCTCCCCTAAGATCATATTTTGTGGTTTTTTGGGTAAATGGTAGCTTGAAAGCTTATATAAATGTTTATATATATGTATTTTCACATATCTATATATAAATGTTTTGTCTTATGCTACTTGAACTTAAGGGTAACAAGTAACCTGGTAAACATGTTCTTTTATTCCAGACATACACACTACATGTAAACTGTATTTAAAGTGATCCAAACCCACTTTTTAAAGAGTTAATAACTGTTGCTGGTTTTCTACAAATGCATTTTAGGGGCATATTAATTCATGGCTTCTGGTTTGCCCACCTCACTTACTATTTCAGTTAAGCTGTTGATAGCAGCAGTTGTAAATTGGGTTATTGGATTTCAGCTTTACATTAATAATTGTCCTTTTACTTTGAGCAACAATTTTTTCAATAAGGTTTGATAATTTTTAAATTTTAAATTGTGTTACATTGCCATGGTTGTAAGTCCTACATGGTTTGATGCCATTGCCCTGTTTTGGAGTTGACGTCAGCAACACGTGCCGTTGTCTGCATGAGGAAAAACTCAGCTACTGTTACTTTCAGCAGTACGGCTGTTTGACACTGAGTCTGTGGATGAATGATTTTGATGGCGGTTGTGGAGTAGAAAAGCCTGGAAATGCTGCAATGCTTAAGTTGGTCTACAGAGGAACTTGTGACGCCATGTACTCTTATCTATATTACACTGTGCGTAGCGTATGTGTACCAGCAAATGATGTATCTATGTATCACAGTTCTAATGACCCTATTTAATCATTACTCTAATTACTATGATGGATTATATCTTCACAGGCTCAATTAGTTGATCTGAAGTCTGAACTGACAGAAACACAGGCAGAGAAAGCAGTATTGGAAAAGGAAGTGCACGATCAGCTTTTGCAACTCCATGCTGTTCAACTTCAGCTACATGCCAAAACTGGTCAGAGCGTTGATTCTGGAGCTATTAAGGCAAAACTGGTGAGTATGGTGGCTTGAATGGAGGATTATATGATAATTTTCCCTCTCCTGGCTGAAGATCTTCCTTGGAAGGTGTGAATAAGCTGGTTACAAGTTTTCACATTAAAAATATTAGAGTTAACTTTTTCTTTTTTAAATAACATTTATAGTTTGTTGTCAGCAACCATTAAAAATAACATAAATAACGTCAGAATAATTAATAAGAATCTAAGAAGTTGTTTTTATGTAAACCATTTTTAGAAGTTTCTTAAAGTAGAATAAGAAAATATTTTGGTGGTTTACAAAGCTTTTCTGGAGATAGAAGTTGCAAAAGGTAATAGCTTCCACTATACAAATACAACCAAATCTTCACATACTTTAAGAAGGCCTAGAGTGAGGTAAGTCTATTGTTTTTGTTGTAGTTACATGCTGATAAGAGTAAGAATGGGATTGTTTTGCCATGTAGAGAGAGAGAGGGTAGATGGCATCACAGTTCTCTCTCTATTGTCATTCTTTATAAGAATGCTGCAGATGCCTCTACAGTGCTGTCCATTGCTACATGCAGTGGACTCTCATAAAATAACTCAATAAACCACTGAGAATTTTGTACTATATGTTTTTTAGAAACTTAGACCTTTACAAAGCCCACCCAAAGTTAACAGTAAGTAATGTGTGCAGTTAGCTGGCATTGACTGATAATCAGTATAGTCTGCCTTGTTGCTAGTCACAGCACAGATTCAGGCTCTAATACTGAGCCTTTGTAAATTAGAAAAGTGAAATAATGATGTATAGATTGTGGTTTGTAAGTGTTGGCATAAATCCAAGTCTAACTCTGGCTGTTTGTAAAATTGCCTCCCGGGCTGGTTGCAAATACCTCGTCCCAACATAAGTGGAACATTAGATTAGTCTCCTCTGCTATTTTGTCCTGTTAATTAATGTATAATAAAACACAGTAGTAGGCTGTAAGGCTTTTAAAGGCTGTGTAGGCTAATCACTAAATAACAGGAATAGCTCAGAATCTTCCTGTTTCAGATCCAAAAGCTGTTATTGAATTAGAGCTATGTTCCTAGGTCTACATACATTTTCTGAATTGTCTGCACTTAACTTATTCTGTATTGAATTATATCTTAAGCATGATGAAGTTTCTGCAGAGCCATTGATAGTTTTTATGGCCCTGTAGATAAGCATTAGTTAAATATCACCAGCGTTTTGTCAATGTTAGGCTGCAGGTTTACATGTAGCAATTTTTTTTAAGCCAACACATCACTGTGAGTGATTTTAGTCCCTAAATTTTATTAATGAGGCTTAACTTCTGGGTGACATAGAGAGTAATACTTTTAACTTTTTTTTCCTCCTTACTTTGTTATAACACAATTTCTAAAGATATATTAAATCTCCATGCTATTGACAGCAGTTTTTTTCCCACAGGTGAGAATAAATACATTTTACTTGCATTGTTTCAGATTTTATTTGTGTTGAAATTTAATTTATTAACAACCTAGACTGGTATTCTCTCCTTAATTCCAGTTAGTTCCTCCTTTTTTATAAACATAAGGGCCAATTTTTTGAGTTTGCTTTACTTTGCTTTAGGGATTTCATAGTTCTAGTGGAGAGAAAGTCACTTTTAAACTGTTCTAGATACAGAAAACTATGAAGGTCTGGGCAACATGAACAAGCAAAGCTGAAGTTGCTTAAATGACAATAAAATGGCAAGGCTGAATTTTAGGTAAATAAAAACTGTCATGCTGACCTTCTGGCAGTCAGAAAGCCTCTGAGGGCCAAGAGGGACTGTGTCAACATAATACGCAATGGGGAAGTAAAGTTCTGTACTAGTTAATTTCCTGCTTGCTTTCTTAAGGACAACCG
>NW_010138006.1:15366-72187 GCF_000699245.1 Pterocles gutturalis
GCTCTTTTTTTGTATGTAGACTCAGCATAAATGTGTAGTCTGCAAACTGTGAAATCATACATAGTGAAGAACTAAGAAATTTTTAAATGTTTCAGATTGTTAAGCAATTGATAACATCATGTAGTTTAAGCTAAATCACTTTTTAAGAGTGGTGTATCTGCTTAGTCCAGGCACCGTAACTTTGTAAGGGCATGAAGTTGCCTAGTGGAATGTGTTTTTTCTTGAGTTTTGCAGTCGATATATCTTTTTTGCTACTTCTCCCTGTCCTTTATGTCCCTCTGTAGTACATATTTTATTATTCTTTCTGAAAGGAAAAAAAGCCTATCATCTGTTTAACAGATGTTATATTACAGAATATATCTTCTATTATACTTTCAAAACTTCTTTCATGCATTTCACATTATCTTGCTATTCTTTATAGAGATTGTTGGTGTTTTAGGAGAAACTATTGTTTTCAATACTACAATAACATTTTTAATAAGATTTTTAATATCTTTCACTGCAAAATACCAGAAGTGCTGCTAAGTACAATTATAGCAATGTGCTTGTTCTTTATGCCTTCAAATGAAATACACAATCTGCTGGTAAATTTATTTTGGAATAAATAATTTATGTTGTTGCATTTTCTTGAAGTTCCTATTGCCTGTTTCTCTAATTATGGAACTCTCTTCTTCTGCCTTAAGTCTGTCCTTTCTGTGGATGAAATGGTAAGTATGCTGATTGCCTTTTTTTTATGTTTAAGCAGTGCTTTTGTTTTGTGCAACAACTTCTACATGTTGGCCTCAGAAACTGGCAAAACAGATCTGGCTTTTTCTTTCTTCCTGTCTGTTGGCAAGATGCTGTGTAAAGAATTTTCTTTGGATTTTAGTTTACTTTTCTAGTTTTGGTGCCCTCTTTCCTAAGTCTGTGTGTGCTTTACTTATCATTGTTACAGCTAATTTGGGGTGATATCTGACAACTTGACATTCTGAAAGATTGTTCTGGCAATATTTCAAAAATTTTTAAGGTGTTATACAGTTTCTAAAGCATAAACACTGTACATCTCTATTGCTGTAATATGAAGTATTTTATGTATAATTAAAAAAAAAATCCTGTCAACTTCCTGTGTTCCCTTTTCTCAGTTCTTTTTATGGGCATGATTTAATGATTTTACTGGCTTGTGTAACAGCCCAAAGCATATAAACTCAATAATACATAGATAAGAAGAAAAAGTGATGCAAAGTTAAATTTATCTTTCGGTCTTTCACAGTGGTAGACTTGTAAAGTTTTTAAACAGCTTTTCTCCTTTCATTATGTTACATACCTCATTATCATTGCTCAGTATTTGCTCTTTGAAAAGCCACAGGATAGCTGGTAACGGTAAGCTTAAATCTTTAACTTTGCAGTTGCATTTTAGGTTTAGTGGTTTTTTATGTTACCAACAGAAAATATTTTTTTTTCTGTTTTGCAGAACCTATGCAATACTATGAACACTAGAAAGCTTGAAACAATTCTGTAACTTCCTGAAGTTTTTTAAATCTTTTTGGAGATTTATCACGTCATGTCAGTTGGTCAAAAGAAAAGGCGTGTTCTTTCAGTACATCTTCAGATATTCTGTATTGCAAGCATTTGATTTTTCTTTGTAGTGATCAATTGGAGAGAGTCTGGAGTAGCCTTAAGAATGGCTTCTGGGTGTAATTTTCTACCTCAGTCACAGTGTAGTATTCATAGTAAAGGAGAAAATAGGAAAAATGCAATTTTATGGCATTCAGTTGTTCCTCATGTTTTAGGTATAACATTTAAAATGCATGTGTAAAAGTTATTCCACTTAGAAATATAGCACTTGACTTTCTGTTTAAATTTAGTTTAAATGATGAAGGAAATTCAGAGAAAGTAAATGGAAAATTTCCATCTTGATGATAGTTTTTAAGCTGGTTACTTCATATAAATACAGTAAAGTGTGCTACACAGAATCTGCTAGTGTAAGCAAATATCTTGGATCACTTCAGTAGTTCACTTTTCTGGGGCAGGTTGGAATTCTTCTCCCAAGGTGTATTTCAGATACATCAAGAAACTTATACATCTCTAAAGCTTTTTTTTTTTTTTCTGAAAAAAAATTCTAACAAATTATTGACAAAGAATTTTTAGTTTATGACTTTTTATTCAGTAAATAAGTAATAAAAATATTGAGTGAGAAGAAAATGGAGGTTTGGGTATGAATAATGTACCTTCATATGTCTGTCAAATTCTAGTCTTTGTCTTTTTATATTTGTCAAATAAGAGATGTTCTAAAAGTGAGTAGGTACACAAACAGGGGCCCTATGCTATTTAGAGCAATATTGGCAATACATACATAGCTAACGTAAGTGTTATGGGAGCACTGTACTTGTACATAGACACTCCAGCTACTGTAAAGTGAGTGTAAGAACTGTCTGAACCCTTCTTACAGCTGAAGTGTGTGGCAGAGGCACAGGTTGGCACTCTTGGATTCTTTGTAATTGCTCTTCTACTGGCAGTAGATGTGAATTAAAATAGCCCATGACCATCGTAACAGAGAGAATCTGGGCTTGTTTAGTTTGGAGAAGAGAAGGCTCCAGGGAGACCTCATTGCGGCCTTCCAGTACTTGAAGGGAGCCTATGAACAGGAGGGGGAGTAACATTTTACATGGGTTGATAGTGACGAGGGTGAATGGTTTTAAACTAAGAGAGGGGAGATTTAGGTTAGATACTGGGAGGAAGTTTTTCAGTCAGAGGGTGGTGAGGCACTGGAACAGGTTGCCCAGAGAAGCTGTGGATGCCCCATCCCTGGAGGCGTTCAAGGCCAGGCTGGATGGGGCCCTGGGCAGCCTGCTCTGGTGGTTGGCAACCCTGCCCACAGCAGGGGGGTTGAAACTAGATGATCTTTAAGGTCCTTTTCAACCCAGGCCATTCTATAATTCTACAAATTGGTATAATTTTAGAAACCCCTATTCTTCAAATACAGATTAGTCAAAATTCTTGTGTTAGGAGTGATCCAGCAGTTCGGAAAGAGAGTTTTTGAAGAGTCATCTCACAAGACAGCCCCCAATTGAAACGTCAGACACCAGAAGAGGCTTTGTATGACAGGCTTTCTAACATGCATGTGACGTCAAACCTTACCTGAAACTGGGTCAATATGGGAATTACTGGAAGTTAAATGCTAGTGATGTCAAGCAGTCTTTGTGCCACTCTTCCTGAGCAATATGCTAGGCAATTCTTAGCCAGTGTTGTGTATATACGTGTAACATACTCCATTCATCTAACCTGATACAAATACTTAACAGATGAGGGAGACAGTAGAGTCCACCAAATTCAGAGTTGTCTTTCTGGCAAATACCTATAAATGCCTGCATATACCTCTTGTGAAAGTACCTCTCTTTGGAAGGACGAACCTTGCTTAATATCTCAAATGCGGTAATACCAGCCCTATTCATGGTTTGATATCCAGGCTTGGCATAGTGAATAAACATATTCACAATTTGATAATAGATTTGGCTTTGCAGTTCTGTAAAACTTTGTTTCTGTCTTATTGCTTCTTTAGGAGCACCTTCTGGTTTTATTTGTTTAATAATGTAATTGGTACAAGTACAAAGAACACTTCTAAGGTACTCTAAATGTCCTCAAAACCATGCTATGGTGAACTTTAGTTTTTATTGCTATTTCAGCTGACAGACATTATAAAAGAGAACAGTAATACATCCTGTCTCTACTATTTGCCTGGTTTTCCCCCACTTTGTAAAAGGGATATAAAAAAGATATAAAATACACAAGTAGTCAAATGTGCACTTCTTAAAGTAGATTTTGTAGAATAGCAGTCTGAGTTGAGCATACTATTCCTTTGACTCCACTGCTCTGGGTATTAGAAAAGATAATGACTATGCATTTTCTATATGTTTGAGATGGAAGACTATGAAATTAAAAAAAAATTATTCTTTGGGGGGGGGAAGGGAGGGAGGAAGAAAAAGGGAAGGTACATTTATTAGAGTGGTATTTGTGTGTTGTTTTCATTTTAACAAAGGGATTTTGCACTTTTAAGTTTTGTCAGGGTAGGGATCTTCATGTGTAGAATCTTTGGCTTTATTTTTGTGGTCTTCAGCGTCTGATTTGGAAGTGTCCTTGGCTGGACATTTCTTGGTTTGCATGAAAATAATTGTCATTTTAAGGATATACAGACTTAACATTTCCTTGACATCTGGTCATATTAAAAATTGTATTAAAATAGTTAAAGTATGTTATCAACTGGAAATATTTTGTGATTTTCATTTTAAAAATAATCCTCTCTCATTGTATGAATCTCCCATTTGAATGCAGGAAAATGTAAAGACAACATTCAGGCTACTTAAATTTTGCCACCTGTGTGAGACAGGGACTGTTGCTAGTTTCAGTCCTTGGACTTTGAAAGAGTATATGCATTTTGTGCTGAGGAGTTGTAAGCTGGATAAAAATCATGTCAGGAGCCCAAAGTTGAATGCAAGGCCTCCTCTCCCCAGAGGGGAGTATGCAAAACACTAGTTGCAGTGCAAGAGTCCCTGCTTTCATTTGTTTCTGTCATGCACGTCCTGTGTGCAAGAGTACACTTCACATTGTGCGTACAGAAATATTAAGTACTCTTTCATTACTAACTTTGATAAAAGCCTTCAAACTTTTTTTTTTTTTTTTTTTTTAAGGAGAGAGAACTTGAAGCTAACAAGAAAGAAAAAGTGAAAGAAGCTCAGCTGGAAGCTGAGGTGAAGTTGCTGCGGAAGGAAAATGAAGCACTTCGTCGACACATAGCTGTGCTTCAGGCTGAGGTTTATGGAGCAAGATTGGCAGCCAAGTATTTAGACAAGGAACTAGCTGGAAGGTATGTAATGTCAGTAAGTGTCCTTTAGCATGAGATGTTTTTTGTTGTTTTCTTCCTTTGCATCCCCAGAGGTGTGTCTAAAGTTAGGACTAAGTAGGAAAAGTCTCACATTAGCAGTTAATTGAACAAAAGGAAGAAACAAAAATCCCCCCAGTTATTGCACTTGTGCTAGTTGCAGCTCAACTGTGTGCTGCAGCCAGATGAAATGTATGAGTTGTACAAGCATCGATTTTTTTTCAGTTGTAATATAACATGTTGTTTTACTCTCTTTGTCATAATGTAGGGTCCAGCAGATTCAGTTACTGGGTCGAGATATGAAGGGACCTGCTCATGACAAGCTCTGGAATCAGCTTGAAGCAGAAATACACCTTCACCGTCACAAAACTGTTATTAGAGCTTGTCGAGGTCGGAATGATCTAAAACGACCAATGCAAGCGCCACCAGGACACGTAAGTTGAAAAGATGAGCCATTCCTCCATAATTTCCAGCATTTGTGGAAAACAAATACAAGTTATTTCTTCATTTTTGTGATTGTTTTCACTTCAGTATTATGTTATTTCAAATGTCCCCATAAATGACCATTAAAGATGATATAATTCTTTTGACTTACCTAGGAACGCTCAGTGCTTTTGAAAACTGAGCCTCTGCTATATGTGCATATAAACATGAATTTAACAGCATAATTTTGTTACCTAGGTTTCAACATGTGGAGCTAACTTCTTATTTACAAAAACCAAGAAGAATTACGTTTTTAGTATTAGATAGAATTTAAATTAGTTTTTAAAAAAATTTTTAGAGGTCAGATAAATTGACACTCTAAAATAATTGATTTTTTTTTTTTCTCCAAAAGGCACTTTTTAAAAGAAAACCTTTAAAAGGCATTTTCATCAGCCTTGGTAGAACTTGCCCAAATTGGCACATGACCTGTTAAGTACCCTAGTTTTCAGTGCATAAAAACAAATATTTTCAGGAAAGTGCTTTACTTTGATCTGGTCTAAATACCTTAGTTGGTTGGATGGATCTTACTGTTTGTGTTGCTAATAAATATTAATAATAATAAATAATAATATATTTTGCATATAAAATATTGGTGGACAAATACGTGTATGTGTGATAGTAAAGGTATGTGTAATAGCAGCAACAGCTTAACAAAAGCAAAATAAGTACCTTGATTTATTTAGTCTCTCTTTTAGTTTTGAGTTGAATGGCTTTTGGTGTGGTTTGTTTTTATTGTAATAAAAGTGAACTTGAGCAAGCAATCTCTTCCTTGGGACTGTAATTACATCTTCTGTAGTACGATTAGTTTTAAATTGCAGTTTACATCATATAACTTTTCAGCAGTAAGCAACATTCCTTCAGGTAGTCCCTTGTATTTTTATGAAGTTAAGTTCTGTGTTGTGCATCACTCAGCACTGAACTAATTGAAATAATTATTCTCTTCAGGAGTGCATAGCGAGGAATCTTTTCTAATTTCGTACCCTGTATGTAAAGGGGCACTGTAAGTTTGTCCTGCTTAGAGCTAGTCTAATACTCTGTTGCTGGTATACTACCTGTATACAATAAAAAAAAAAACAAAAACAAAACAAAAACCAAACCAAAACAAAAAACCAAAATGCAGAAATGCCTCAGTTTTTGGTTCATGCATTTATATTTATGCTGTGTTTGTTTTTTATCAAACTAGGATCCTGATGCCTTAAAGAAGAGTCAAGGTGTTGGTCCAATCAGAAAAGTTTTGCTAGTTAAAGAAGACCATGAAGGACTAGGAATTTCAATCACAGTAAATACTTGCATTTATTTTCCATGACACAGAAGAAGCAATTTAAATTTGTACTTCTGTAAAATATGTGGATCAGTGAATGTATTGTTAGGATGTAGGAAGAAAAGCATATGCAAATCCATAGCTATGGTCATAGAACTTGAAGGCTCATTTTGATAGATTAGAAAATAGGTAACTGCTAGTTTTTGTAAAACTTATGATTTAAATTTATGTTTAGGGTGTAGACACTTTAGCAGATTAGCCAGTGGGGAATTCCAGGTCTGGTAAATCTGTCGAATCTGAGAACTCACTTCCAAAGCTTAGCTGTTGTGATTGTAACTTTTTTTAAAGTATTGGTATTGCCATTTCACACCTAACAAAAACTGTATTAACTTTCTACAACAAATTTTGAAACTTTTTACTATTATACTTTTATTCTAAATATGAATATTGTTCCTTCAAAGTCTGTGGTGCCTGATAATGCTTTTTTAATGAGGTTTTGATGTTGTCTCATCAGCTTGTATATGATTTTATACTTTTATTGTTATAAAGAATTATCTCCTTTGACACTCTGGCCATTCTTCTCTGGGAATTAAGAATTAAGGGAAGCATCTCATGCATTCTTCTTAAGCATTCTTTTTTTCTGAAGCATGCTTTCTAGTTTTCTATAATAGAAGTTGAGATAAGCATTTTAAGAGCAACTACCAGAATGTTGATTTTATGCTAATGGACATCTCAGTTAATTAAATTCTACTTTTTTTTTTTTTTTCTTTTTCCTCTTTTCAATAGGGTGGGAAGGAGCATGGTGTTCCAATACTAATCTCCGAAATCCATCCTGGACAACCTGCTGATCGATGTGGAGGACTGCATGTTGGTGATGCTATTCTTGCAGTAAACGGAGTTAATCTGAGAGATGCAAAGCATAAAGAAGCTGTAACTATTCTTTCCCAACAGGTCAGTTGGGACCTGTTATCTATAGGCACATTTAGGTGCTTCCTGTGTTCTGCCTATTGAATTACCTTAAATTGTAATGTTTTCTGTCAAGCACAGCGTTAGGCTAAGCTACAGTGGATCCTGAAGCTGCATCACCTTACACTAAATCCTCTTATGTCTTGCAATTTAAGGAGAAAAATGCTGGGTCAGTACTGTTTCAGTTAAACCCATGTATTGACTAATGATTCTTCAGTAGGACTGATGGAAATCATCTTGTTACATCACCCTACAGAAAAAATTATTTAGTGACATACATTTCATTCTTTTATGACTCAACAGCTCCAGCCAAATAGTGTTTCTCATATGCCCTGTGGTCTGGAATCTTCTTCCTGCCTCGCTTCCCATTTTCAAACAGTTAACTTATTTATCAGAAAACTTACTCATTAAAAGTCACTGTTTGAAATGTATTGGCACATTAACTAAGAAATTCGGGTAACTTTGGTAAATCTTAGCTATAGAGCTGTACTTCTTTAGTCACTAAAAGCTTAATTCAGATGTGTATACAAAATATTCAATACAACTGTGTGTTTACAACAGTAAAACATATTTTGGTTTCATATTACTGGTTCATTTCAGTAATCTTATTACATAGCTATCCAGTAGTAAGTAAATTTGTAATTTTTGTTGCATTTTAGAGAGGTGAGATTGAATTTGAAGTAGTGTATGTTGCTCCGGAAGTTGATTCGGATGACGAAAATGTAGAATATGAGGATGAGAGTGGACACCGTTATCGTTTATATCTTGATGAATTGGAAGAAGGTGCAAATTCAAGTTCTAGTAGGAAAGATGCAAATGTGGATGTCAAACCCTCACAAGGTAAGCCTTCTAAAATGTGTTACATGCAGTTGAATTCTGAGGTCTCAGTATGCAAAACAATTTCTGGAAAAGGCTGGTTTTATATTAATTATAAAATGAATCTACTGTTAATTAAATTAACCTACCAGTAGACTGTCAGCTCTTTTGGTTGGTCCCTCACTTATTGTCATGGTTTACTTAGATACAATTTGTGGGGGCTTTTTTGTGATCACCTTTTCCGAAAAGTTGAAATTAAAATTTATTCTTATCTTTTCCTGACTCTAGTCTAGGAGTAGTTAATTCCTCTTAACACTTCATGTTGTTGGCTTCTTCAAATAAATTTTTTAGATCAGAGAGATATAGAAACAGTCCTTGTTTTCCTGTCGTACTATGTTCTGCTAAAAGCCTATTAGCTCTTACTTTGGTAGCCATTTCAGCACACTTTCCAGTTTCTGAAATAAGGCTCACTGATCTGTCCCTCCTAGGTTTATGTCTCTTCCTTAAATAAAGTTTCTTTTTAACTTGCAGTGTTTGATAAGAAACCAAGTATTGATGGACATGAAAATGGAGACCTGGGGAATTCAGTTCAAGCTCCATTAGAAGATGCTGCACCCAAATTAGCCCGTTCTGCTGAGTCTTTATCCTAAAAACAAACAAACAAATCACCTGGACAGATCCCATCTTTGGGAACAATTGATAATCAATATTGACTGCTCCAAGTTGCATATACTAGTGTAGGTTGTAAAAGGATAATTAAATGTCAAAGGGAACTGTGTTACTGTTGCCTGGAAAAAAGGCAGTTACCTCAGGGCTTCATTGTGAGCAATTCTAAATGTGGAAAACTGTCTTTTGCGTGACACACAGTAGTTACCTAACACATGGCATGTGAAATTAATTTTCTTTCAATAATAAACACCAAGGCATGGGATTTCTAAAAAGGATAACCTCAATACTTTCATCTAAGTAATGTCCCCAAGGAAGTAGAATAAGATATGGCCAGCTTCATTGTGACCCTTTGATGTTTTAAAGGGACAACTGATGTTCAGTTTGGTGTGAAAAAAGCTTTAACTGTAGAAGGATGAGGGGGAAATTATGCCATTGTATCCATGAGTTTTGTATTTAGGATTTTTGAACTGTAACTTTTAAAAGAAAGCGCTTTTTTTTTTCTTTTTTTTTTTTTTTCTCTCAGAAGAGTAAAACCCAGAGCTTTTGTTGGAGTAAAGACCATCAAAACTCGAGCAGGACAGTGAAGTACTTGCTAATCGTGATCCTTCAGCCCATAGTAATTTTACAAGTGAGATTTTTGGCATTGTTATTTTAATGAATTCACTGCCAGTTGTTCCACTTGAAACTTGCTCCAAAAGTATTTGCAAAATTAGTTCAAACAAATACTCAAAATTATGTGGGCCCTTTGGAATTTTTTTTTCTGAGCATCATCAATTTAGCATTCCTTCTTGAATGGATATGGTTACTGCTAATGTGGAGTGGTTTGAGTTGGTCATCATTAGCTTCAACTTACGAAATGCTGAGTGCTTTTGATAGGTACTGAACATATTCATTTTGACATTAAAATAATCTCTAAAGAAGTGAAAGTTGAGTGCACAGTACTTCACAGGAGGTGCTCAGAATCATACGGTGTCTGACCCTGTCTGTGTTGTGTTATGGCAATCGTTATTAACCTATAATTGTCTTACTGTTGAAACAAATGTTACTCCTTTTGTAAGAGCAGTGTATTATTTTAAAATAGCTTTTAATTGATGTACATCTAAAGGCCCACAGCACAGCTGCAAATGGGAATGTTGAGGATGGTTTCTTGGACAGTTTGTCATTCTCCATTTGTAGATTTTTTTGGTGAAGTGCAGCACTCTTCACGTGCAAGCTAGTAGTTGCATTTATTATTTCGGCATGCAGTGGTGGCTTTCTTGTTCACTGCTTTGCAGGCTGTTGAACTGTAATGTGAAAAGATATGATTTTGCACATTGAGAGAGGAACTAATGTGCAAAAAGACATCTTTGCAAGTGTTACTGTGTAGGATGTACATACATAAGAAAAAAACCTCAAAAGGCCTTTAGAGTAACATCAACTATCTTATGTTCTAAATTGTGATGTAGAACACGGTTACTTGTCTCTCCTAGGAGCACTATATATATATGTTTATAGAAAAAGCCTAAAAATGTATATACTTTATTCAGATATTTTGCTATTTATAAATCCCTTAACTTTGCTATTTACATGATCGTTTTGTGTGTGTGTACCTGTGCGCATGAGTTCCACTTACTCAGTGGAAAAACATTTGGTTCTGTTTTTATAATAGTCCTTGTCATGCAGCGTACTGTTGAAGGCTTTTAAAATAGTCAAAGCTGTACAGTTTTCACCAAACAGAAACTAGTATTTAAAAATAAAGCTGGGTGAAGAAGAAACAGGTCCCCAGGCACGTTTCTTTTTCTAAAGCTTCAGAAACTTGAGTACACACTGTCTACGTGTTAGCAGATAAATCCCCTGCCATAACTTTGCATCCAGATTTGTGTTTTTCCCGCAGTTACACAAGCAGAGCGTACTCTGAAACTGTCTGTGGCCTGGACATTCAACGTCCTCTCTGTCAGAGAGGATAGTTCAAAGCCAAGTAGTGACCTTCTTGTCTTTGAAAATCGTTGCTCTATGAAATCTTGCTGTAGTTGAACGGAATTGGGCTTGTCCAACTTGTCTAATAACTTTTTAAAAGGGCATTAAATTTGCCTGTAGAGTTTCCCTTTATTTGAGGGAAAGGTGAAATTTTTAATGTATTCATTCTTCCTTACTTTTTGGCACACCTTATTTTCCACTTCAGGCTAAAACTGATCAAAAGCATTAAGTGGGAGAATGTTTCTAGAGTTATTTTCCTAACATTCCTTGTCCACCAGTTTCTCATGATGCTCTTTTCTTCATTTTGTGGAAGTTGCTGGACCCTTTCTCTGCTCTTACCTTGTCTATTTTTAACATATATACGAGATCAACAAAAGGAACAATTGCTGAAGAAATGCCTAGGAGTAGACAAATCACGTAGCAGTAAATTATCACCAGATTTCCTTCCCTGCAGTTTTTATAACCTTTGTTTAGAAAGCCCTAAATGGGAGGATTTTGCTCAGACACTACAATCTGTCTCCATGTACTCCATGCTTCCTACCAGCTGATATAAACATACTGGTTTATTGTAGTCATACTGGGATGCTCAGAGATAAATATTTAAACTGAGAAATGTTTTGCAAGTTGGGATTTCCAGATTCAATAGACAAATGTGTATTCTCCCCTTTGTCAGTAACTGGAAGACTCAGTCCTGCTGATTCCCAGAGGTTGAATGAGTTAGACTTGGAAGAATTTTCAAGGAAAGTCAGTATTCAGACTTCGTTTTTATTTTTTAAAGTGTAAAACAGTTTACTTGTGTGTGTATATATTTTTACTTAAAAAAATAAAATAATATTCTAAAGAGAATTTTGCAGTTTTTTTTAGTAGATAATTCCTTGTGGATTAAAAAAAATCTTCAGTGAGACAACTGTATTTTAAGCTCAAGGTGGAGAATGTTTGTTGGTGTCTGGGACCAATGCTAATTAAGAGCGTGTAAGTTAAGCAAAGTGCTTTATGGCAATAAATTTAACTCTGATCGAAGGCTGTATGTAGTATTTCCTTTGTAGAAGTGTATTCCTGGCAGTGAAGAGGGTTTGTATCTGTCTCAATATATGTTAATCTCCAGTTTATCAAACAAAATGCAAGTATTTATTGTATCTATACAAACATTATTACATTATGGATTAATCCAATTTCTGTAGCAGATGGAACATTTTGCAAGAAATGTATACATGTAGTTAAGCTGAATATAATATATTCTTCTGCATTGCAGTGATTTCTCCACCTAATTGAGACTGGTATTTAATTATCTTCTGTTTTTATATATAAAATAGAGACACCTAACCTTGTGTGTGATCTTTTTCTGTTAAGCATGTAGTCCACACACGGCCAAAAAGCTAATATGAGGAAAACCAAAACTACATAACATTAAGTTTGACACTAATCTGGTCTTGGCCAGCAATGGTTAATAGCAAAGTATGTTTTTAAAAATATAGAGTTATAGGACATGTCTCAAATTTCATTTATTTGAGATACATTTTCTGCTGAATGTTTTTCAAAAATAGGAAAAAAAGGAAACATTTGCAGTGTCTGGCTGTATGATAATGCCATAACTATTCTGAAGCCTTTGTCTAAGAAGAGCTAAGACTCAAACCTGTCAAAGGCTTAAGCATGTGGGTAAAATTGTGGAAACTGCAGTTCTTTTTTCTGTCTGTGTTTGTTTGTTTGTTTGTTAGTTTTCTATGGATTAGGAATAATAGGTATATTTGGACTTTTCCACTGAAGTTTACAAAGCACTTATCTTGAAGATATAATTTTTAGTCCTGATATTAAAGTCTTTTTGTTCAGATTAAGCGTCTGGTTTGTGTTTTAAGTTCTATTTTTAAAAACATCTCTCACCTATACTTGAGTGGTCGTCTTGCCCTAAAGCATAAAGTTCATCTGGATGAACAAAGAACTCAAATGGAAGGTAATGGTATGGTAACTGTGGTAGTAGTATAATTATGATAGTACTTAAGGATTTATTGGGAATGTGTAAGTAGGGAGTGGAAGACTGAAGGTAGGAACTGTCTCAACAGACAAGGCTGAGTCATGCTGGGTGAAAATATATCTAATGCACAATTGGTGAGGACTAGAACTGCAAGTATTTATTTTGTAGCTCTATTAAATTTTTAGGAGGTTTTATGTATGGGTGACTTCAGGAGATGGGAGAGGGAAAGGAGAGAAAACTTAACAGGCAGAGGATTAGAGGCAGCTGGGAATGAAGATGGATGGGAAGAGGAGTAAAAAAAAGTTTCTCTCAGCTGGGGTCAAGGAAGATAACTGGAAATTTCTTTGTGTCCCGATGCCCAACTGAAGGACCTTGGAGGCTACTCCACGTGACCACGGTCACTGAGTAGTCCTCTGCATTTTTTTCTGGAGATGCACACATGACAGAAAAGAGAAACATGTCCTGACTCAGGATATGTCTATGGAGTCCACTTTTGCTGGTTAAAACCTCAGCTCAACAGCCTGAAAATAGAATTACCTAAAAGATTTCAAGCTTGCCTTTTGTCCAGAGTGTGTCTTTTTCAATACGACATGATTTCCAATTCTGTAGAAACTGTAGAAGTTTCACAGTTGGAAGGGAACCCAGGAGCTGAGAAGTGGCAAATGTGCTGGAGTTGAAAGAGAAATACTGCTGCTTTTTTTTTTTTTTTTTTTCCTTCCTTAAAAAGGCAGCTTCAGAGCACCCTTGCCTTCCCTGTGTCTGCCTGGCATCCTGCTGCCAGAGCTGTACTTTGGTATCTGCTCCTGACGTGCACACCTGCTCTGCGCAGGACACCAACAGGGCTGCATCTGGGACAAATGGCTGGGTAAGGCCCAGCAATACTTCTTGAGGGTTTTCCCTTTTGAAGAGAGAACTTAAAGCCACTTGGATAAATTTTACACATACTTGACAAGTGTTTAATTCAGTCAGCTGTCAAAATTATTTGATGTCTCTTTGTCAGCCTTCTGCCCTGTGTGTTGGAGATGTGTCTCTCCTAGCTGTACCGAGGGGAAGCACCAGAGCTGCCGGTGTTCTGCAGGCTCTGCAGGAGGATGCTCTTCCAGTCCCCTGTGAGAGGTATGTTAGAAATGCATTGATCCCTAAAAAATAATCCAGGAGAACTGTTTAAAATGGTGCTATTTTTGATTTGTAACTTGCTACTGGAGATAATGGTCATGTTTTCCTCATTAAGTTTTTGGCACTCTACGTTCTTCAAATTTCTTTTCTGAAATACAAAAGCACTGCTGCTCCGAACTGCAGCCTGAGCCATCTCCCCAGCTTCTCCTCCATCAGCTGCATGGCTGTCAGCTCTCTGCTGCCTGGGTTTCAATGGTTGAGTCTCAAACAGGAGGTTTGGAAAACCTAAAAACAAGCAAAGTGAAAATACAGGCATTCGCATACATGTTTTGATTGCCTGTAGTGCTGGAAGGCAGAGGTGCTTGGGAAACATCTGGTAACTTCTCAGATTGCAAGACTGCAAATTGTTAGTTAATATATATCTGTAAATCTCCATCAGTCCTCTTGATTAAATCTTACTTTTCCTATTAACTGTCTAAATATTTGCACAAATACTACTTCTGCGAAGTGGAATAAGCCAGATGGGCATGAAAATATTTTTTCTAAAGGTTTTTCATTTGCTGTTATCCAAGTGTTTATGTTTGTTATCAATTTCTTTAGGGGAATGGAAGCTTTAACAGTCATGCTGCTCACTAGAATAGTTATGTATTTGTTCCACTGGGCTCATACTGCTGAAAACGTCCTTGCCCTGAATGCTTTTCCTTCCAACAGGAGATGGGATGTCCCATTTGACTCCCTGTTGGAACAACGTGCAGTGTGTTTGCTGCTGTTGACCCTTCCTTGGCTAAAGGTAAGGGAAGAAGGGTGCTGGGGTTGACTGTGCTGATCCTCTTACAGGATCAGAGCCTTTGGGTTATGTCCACAAAGGCACCGGTTCCTCTTGGTTTAATTTATAATTTGCATGGTTGCTTATTCTTCGGTGGGAAGAGATTCCCAGTGGGTGCTACGACTTACACCCTTCAGTGGGTACGTGCCTCAGCTGCTGAGCTTTGTCAGCTTTGGGCTTGGAACTGAGGAATGGACTTTTTAATATATGAAAAATGGGGATTTTTGTATAGCTGTCAGGTGGGTGTCACTGCACAGTTTCCTACTTATTTGATCTTCCTTTTTGTCCAGTGTGACAGTTCAGGTATTCTGCTAATTTATCACAGACGTGGGGGGTCACAGGAGAGTTCAGGGAGCTAGCAGAAATTTTTCAGATCTGAGATCTGTTGTTCTCCTAAGATGATTATTCTAAATCCAGGTCACGTATTACTAACTTTGAAATGGATTTTGTGTTAAAATGAAGGACACCGGCACTTCTGTATTAGGAAGACCACTATGTATTATAGTAAGTTACCGTGGTTGTCTTTTTCAGCTGTCACAGTTTTATGCTTTTTTCAAAATCAAAACTTGTCTATTACTTAGTAACTGCAATTTGTGGTCAGAATCCTAGTTTTAAGTATTTACAATTGTATTTAGTGCCAAAAGGGGGCAGCAGCTTCCTTCAAATCTTCAGTGTTCACCAGAGTTGCAGCAGAAGCTATTGTTTTGTGGGTTGTTTGGTGGCTGGTTTATTATGAGTTTTTTTGGGGGGGGTTTTGTTTGTTTTTAACTTTAAAAAAAAAAAACAGAAGAACACTTTATTTGTAAGGACTGTTTCTTAAGATAACTCTTAAGATAACAAACATTCAGTCTAGGTCACACTCTGTAGCAAGTGCTTTGCAGGTGACACATTTTATGGTAAAAATTGTTCTCTGAGTCTGTGTGACTTATGTACCAGCACACGTGAACACACACACGGAAAACTGTAATTTAATGGATTCGTGACTTGTTAAAGGATGCTAAAATATCCCCATCAATTACTTTAAAAATGAGTGGTCTGCTCTCTTACAAGCTCACACCCAAGCAGTGGAATTTTTATCTTGGTTTGTGGGCGAATGAAGTCTTTCCAAAACAAGGGCCCAAGTGCACCAATAAAACACGAAATGAGGTACTGGGTAGGTTTGTAAACTCTCCTGCCTGCACTTTGCCAGTGCCCTTCAATCATGATACGCAACCAGCCTTGTCACATTCCTGGGATCTTTGCTGGAACAGAGGCTGCCCATGGTCATGTCAGACTGTGGTGAGGAGAAGTGAAAAAAGGGAGATGGTGCTTACATTTTGCTCTCATCCAGTTTCGGATAGAAGCCTCTCAGTCAGAGGGAAGAGGAAGGTCAGTTCACATTGACCCACTGTCCTCTTTACTGCTGTTGGTTTCCAGTGACCACCAAATGGTAGTGCAGTCTCCACACCTCGTTTGCTGTAATTAACCAGGTGATCAGGGAACTTGTCAGCCAAATGTTCTGTGGCATAAAATGTTTATGTCCTTGATTCTGGTCCTTATAGCAGCAACGTGATTGTACTATAAGTGGGGGAGCATGGAGTGTGACTTCATCTGTCAGAAAGTTACCTGTATTAATGGAATACATACCCTAAAGGGGGTATCTTTTATGAATACCATCTGCCAGGCATTTGTAAGATAGTTGGAAAGTTATTGCAGCATTGTTACCAAAGGTGTGGCTCCCTTTGTATTGTGGGGTGTCAAAAAAGACTCATGCTGCCTTTTATGACAAGATGCTGAAAGCGCTTGGATATATGTGGAAGAGAAGTTGCATGAGCTGTCCAAACCTTTCCATGTCCACATATGACTGCATTTCCAGATACCAGGCATGCTTTATCCAGGTCACCTTATTCAAATTTTATAAAACTGTCTGTCAGAACAGATGGTGTCACTTAAGGATAAAAAGCTTAGCCATAGATGTGAAGGAAAGCTGCCTCCTCAAGTGAGGTCTGCTAGTGTGTCTTAGTCTTTATCACCTCTATCTTCTCTCTCTGCAGGGCAGAGGACTTTTTGCAGGTTTGCAATTGCTGTTAGCAAAGGCCTTTGCATTTTGAGGTGGGCTTGATTTGTTGCTACAGCTCTGGACAAGTGGCAGCATATCTGTCTGTCTCAGTTTGCCCATCTGCGAAATGGTTGCCCAGGCCACAGAAATTAAGACATGTGAAATAAATTTGTAAAGGCTAAAGTTTCTAGTACATGCTCAAGGTGTTAAATCCTTCAGACCAGAGGCTTGATAGTGGCTAATGTAACTTACTGTCTTTCTGCAGTCTTTTCTTCCCTTCTTTTATGGCATGCATCACCATCTTCTCTGCTACCTGTCACTTCTCATGGAGGAGGACTTCTGATAAGCTCCCTGTTGCATCTCAGGCTCCAGCCATTGCTGTATGTTTCTGTATTGTTTGTATTAAATTGTTCCTGGAGTTTCTTAGAATTTTAGCATTACTTTTTTGGCTACTGTCTAGTAGACAACATATGTGGCTTTTTTTAAGGTCTGTTGTTGTCTGTTGTCACCTGATCTGGCTGAGAGGATGTCATGGGTTTTGAATAATCTGTTATGTTGCAAGTTTTCTCACTCCTTTTAGTAGCTTACACTCCTAGGAGGAAATGCTGGGTATTCAGGGATACTGTTCCTCTTCAGATGAGCAAATAATGCAGATCATTGAGGGAGCTTTTCCAGTAAGGTCTGTTAAAAATTTAGTGTCTAGTCAAAATTATGGATTCCTGAGGTCAGTGCAGGGTGGTTAATCAGGACACAAAAGCCTTAGTAACAGTACTATGTCATGTATGTTGGCTTATATTTTTTGCTGTGCTGAAAAATGATGTTGTGCTTTAACTTAATGAAGTTGTCTACTTCCTGGATTTCTCTTTTTAATACCCGTGACTCTATAAACATAAACGGGATGATAATCTCTTGGGCGTTGCGTGGCAACTCAGTAGCTGTGTTTCTAGTGTCTGAATAAATAATGAATTAACTCAGCCCAGGACAAGAGGTTACTGAATAACTTCTGCATACTGTAAATGGCAAGTGTTTCTCAGGACTTGAGACACGTGATGTGAGGCCAAGCCTAAGCAAATACGGTGCAGTTTGAATGAAAAAGCCTCCAAATTCTCCTGTCCACACTATACAATGAGATAGCACAGAAGTCAGATGTTAGGCGTCCTCCTTATCATGAATGAGTTTTCCCAACTAAGGATGTCTTACCCTTGTTTTTATCAAGTTTAGAAATACTTTATCTGACCCCTTCGCAAGTGTCCTTTGTGGATGGTAGGACTGCACCCGGGGGACTTCAAAAAAATAAACCCTTAGCAGAGGTTTCTATTTTAAGTTTGAAAGTGACTGTGCAGAAACAGCACCTTCCCTTTAAATAACTATGTTCCTTGAAACTTATTCTGTCTTCAATAATTTGTAGGTGAGGCTGCTGCTTCTTCATAATGTTGTTGGTCTTGTTAACCCCACACAGCTATGGCAGGGTAATTTTCAGTATAGGTATCAACAACATTGAGTTTCAAATGGAACGGTAAATTCAGCTTTCATTTACCCCCTGCTGTACTATTGCAGCAGAGGTTGGAGGTCAGTACAAGCTTTCATCTTAGCTGACATTGAAAAGAAAAGGGCAGTACAGAATTGTTGTTATGGAAAATAATAAGAGAAAAGGAATGCAGCAGCGTAACCTTGTCATTCCTGGGGTCTGGACTGATGACAGGCTATGGGAGCCCTTAAGACACACTGGATGAGCAAACCTAACCTGCTTTTGGAGGGAAGGTCAACAGAAAAGTACTGATGGATTTCTATGAGGTTACTTTTCAGAGGGTGTTGGACCCTGCAGGACTTCTGTGAGGCCACTGACTCCTTTGTTAGGTGTCACAAAACTGTTCATTTTTTTGCTGTTTGTTGCTTGCCCTCCTGAACTGAATTAGAATGCCCTGGAGAAAAATTACCGGCTTGCCTTCACTTTGGCAAAAGCCAGGACACAGACAAATAATTGCACTTCACTTGGTTTTTATTCACTATCTCACTGGTGAATTTACATGCACATTTTGAAAGGTGTTGCTGGAATGCAACATTACTGTTTTAAGGTCAAGGCTGTTAGTGCAATTTAGCATAAACAGTGTGATTTGTTACGGCAATGGCGTTTCCTTGCTGTGGTTTTTAGGTTCCTCAGAAACAGCAAATGAGTCCTCATGCCAGATGATGGCAGAAGTTGCCACCTGTATTATACAGATACAAAACTGGGGCTTACTGGGGGTGTCACAACAGAGCTGACCTGGGGGTTTCCCTTAACAATTCTCCCATTCAGCAGTGGGTGTAGGTCAGGGGCACAGACTCTACCAGTTACCGACACTGGGTATGGGGTTTGCTCTGTGTTGCAAGTGCAGTCGAGACCACGCAAGCACTGAAAGGCCTCCGGTGCAGGGGAGGGTGCAGCAATCCTTGCCATGTGTCTGCATGGGATAGGAGTCTCCAGCACCACAGAGAAACGAACCATCCATGTTTTAATGATAGTGACCCACCAAACAGTCAAGCACTGTTCAGTGTCTGTTCCTGTACCAGGACCTACTGCCTGACATTCCCATCCTGTGAAAAAACCTCAGACGGTGCTCCACTAAAATCTGCCCATGGAGTGGAGAACTGTCCAATGGCAGTCAGTGGGAAAAATCTCAGTTTTCCTGGGGTTTAGCCACGCCATTACTGCAGACAAGCCATGGGATTCACATTCTGCTTCCAATGGCTGAAATCCAACCTCATGGGTTTTTTTAAAAGAATGAAGCAAGTACCTCCCATTTTAAAACACACAGGTGCTAGAGACAGTGCCGTGGCCGCTGCCATGTCAGCCCAGTGGTTACGATACTCATCAGACATGGGGGATGCAGGTTGGCCTCGGTGCTCTTCTGACAGCTACATGGAGACTGTTGTAGGCAGTGGGCTACTGAGCTGTGCATGGTGCAAGCTGGTGGAACCCATCCTGTGGAAGCTGTCTGGAGAAGGGAGTGTTTGATCCAGAGGAAGATAGTAAAAGAGAGCAGATGGTGCTAGAAGTGAGTGAGTAGGACATCCACGGAGCTGGGCAAATCCTAGTTGCAGTCTGCAATTCAAGGATTAATTTTAATCTATTGGTTGTTGGATGTAAATATTCTGGTAGGTGCTAAGGTAGGGTTTAATATCTGATGTTAAAACTCTAGAAACTAAAAGAAATAACGAAATACTATTTGGAATTACAATTGATAGGAAAAAAGCTTTTGTATTAAGTGTTGGAAAGGTACTTGACAGAAGAAGTAAGAATTCACAATTTGTCAGTCTAAGGAGGTGAGAGCAAAGAACATTCACATTTTTGCTGTGATGTTTCAGGAACTTTTGTTCTTTTCTGTGGAATTTTGGGGTTTTTTGTTTGTTTTTTTTAAGTGTAATGCACTAGCTGGGAATGCATGCTAAGCTATCATTTTTGGTTTTCAGTTGTAGGTAGCGTATACCACCTTTTACACTTCCTTACCTCAAGACCCTCCTTTTTCAATGCCCTTGATCACAGACGTGCAGTTACAGTGCATGAACCTGTTCCTGGCAAAGTCGGAGGCTTGCCATCAACTGCAGCAGGGACAGATGGACCCTTAGTGCTATGATCAGTTAATATTTAACCTTCTTGTGAACTCTGGCTTGGTTTTACTGTTCCAGCCTACTGGGAGTGCCTACTCAGGAAAGACGTTTGGTACAGAAACGCTATTGAAAAGTCTCCATCGACTGGAGGGTCAGGCTCTGCCCTCACACAGTCTCTAGAGATGTTGCAGAGAGACCCAGAGCTAATGCAGCCCTTCCAATGTATAAATGTCTCAAAATGGGGCATACACTAACCTTCACTGTGGAAAGAAGATTTAAATGTGTGATGTTTGGTAAGGCTGCCTGTATTATACTTGCAAATGGTTTTGATGCTGAGAATGGGCTGATGCAGACAAGCTGGAGTTTGATGTACCAGTACGTGAGATGCCATTTAGAGGAGGAGTGTGAGGATGAGCCATTACCACTGGGAAGATTCAGGCAGCCCCCTTTCCTTCCTACACCAGGATTTAGTATCTCCGCCACCATCAGGACAGAGAGACTACACAGATAGGAAGTTCCCTTGTATATCTGCTGCTAGGGTCACTGAAAGCTTCCTGTTTCTCAGGCTGAGGTGGAGAAGTCCGAAGCTTTTTATGTTAACTGCCCTCAGCAGTCCCTTGGATGTAAAGCAACCCAGCAATGACAGGGAGCTGTGAGCAACTACAGAGCTGCCACACTGCCTCTGTCCCTGTCAAGCCACTGTGACATGGGGAGGATGAAGATGTCTGGGCATTTATTTTAAGCCATCTTTTTGCAGCTTTGCAGGGTTTTTTTGAGGGGGCTGGCAATGAAGGCAAGGTTCACATTGAGACCCAACTTTTTATTAGACTAAACCAGCAGTGTTGAGATGGGTTTGAATGGCAGCAGAAAGGGGCATGTGCTACCAAGAACCCTTTGACACTTGTAGCATGCTGCAGATGCACAAAGCCTGTGGCAGAGGCATGCAAAAAGATTATTATAATACAAGCAGTGTCAACTCACTGGTCCTGTTGCACTGCTGCATTATCTTGGTGCCTCATTAGGTGGAGGGGAGTAGCCCTGATTAATGAAGGCTGCTTGTTTGTAAAGTGACAAGTCAGGCTAATTAGCTGTGTGGGTGGAGTATTGGTTTCAGGCTCACCAGGAGAGCATCCTCATCCTTTCCTCAATTATATGCATCCAGCAGTGGGGTTGGGCACAGACGTTTTTTGTGAGTGCTTCTTTAGAGCTTATGGACAGAAAAGCTGGGCTAAATGGGGCACTGAGAGAATCTTTTTTTAGCCTGTCGCACTGGGGCTGTGAATTGCAGCAGCACAACTGGCACTTTTGCAGGGCGTAAGGAATGCTTTTTTTCTCACCCTGCTGGATATGTGACAAGAGTGGGCGTGCAGCAAGGATCAAGTCAGGAGTTAAGTACCAGGCCTGTGTGACTGACTTACAAATACCAGTGTTCTTTATTTACACAGACATGTAAACAACAGAAGGTAAACAACACCACCCAGCTCGGTCTAACAAACAGGCTGCTGCTGTTTCACTTCAGGACCTGAGGTGTTTTAGACATTTCACAGAAACTGTATTGACAGCACACACAGGAAGGCTACGAGGTTACCTTGACTCTCTCTTCTTTGCATGGGAATCGCACACACGGTGTGGCAGTGTGAGGGAATGGCACCACTGAGGCCATGAAACAAGTGGATGCAAAGAACCCACTCAGAGCTTGCCGTAAGGTCGGACGTGGCTGGAGTTAGCAATATTTGTGAGTAGTATCACACAATTATTCTGTACTTTGACAGCCCTTTCAAGGATCTGCAAGGATTTTGTGAACAAACTATGAATTTTTGTTGGGTCCTTTGCAAATTATCCCCAGTTTGCATGTGAGGAAACAAAGGGCCTGCAGATAGCGAATTTCCCAGAGCTCAGGTTTTACTGGTCTCGTTTCCCAACCTCGTGCTTTAAAGATAGCACCATTCTTCCTTCCCAGAAGTATATAATTTCTTGACTTTTTAGGACAAGCTTCCAAATTCAAAGTAAGGCTCCACACAATGCAGGCAGGAGGGCAGCGGACGGTCCCAGTCGCTACCAGAAGCTGTTTCGCTTCAATGACGCCTCTGCTGAAAGAGGAGGCAGATACTGTGTGGTACATTGCACCCATCCCCACAGTTTTTCAAGTTTGTCCAAAACCAGAATTAAAGGTAACACTAGCTGCAAAAGAAAAACTATTTGAAAACAACTGTGCTGATCTGCTGTCTTGCAAATTTAACTGCAACAGTAAGCCATCCACACAGTGTTTTACTTAGTCAAAATATTTCAAATAGAAATGTTACACTAAATTTGTAAGACAGAAAAATACCTAGTGGAACAATGAAGAGATTGGGAAGTTTGCTGTTTTGTACAAAGGAACAAACTTCCTTATACTTTAGTAGCAAAAGCATCAGCTAGGGCTTGAATGGGATTTAGCTCTCAGCTGTAAATTCACAGTTTGGTTCCACACATACTTCCTGAAAAAAACAAAAAACAAAAAAAAACAACCAACCAACCAAAACCCCAAAAAACAAACAGATTGAGGGGTGCTGAGTTTGTTGTTTGGCTTTTTTTTTTTTTTCATACTACTGTGTGATCACCATGGCTTGAACCCAAAACTGGTTTCAGCCTTTCTACCTGTTTCTAACATGAATAGCAAGTTAGATAGGCTCAGCTCATACACTAGATCAAATTCAAGCATGTAAGAATTTCTGCTAAAAAAACATCTGTGAAGGTGAGTTTGAGCACTGTATTTAAATACTCAGCTGCCTTCTCTTGTGGACATTATGTTTCAAGTAGTTTTGCTTCTTCTACCCTCCCAGTAAGAACTACAGTGATGCCCTATCTTCAGTTATCATAGGAAAGGATGTGAATCACCACAACTGTAAGATACACCATTTACAGCTGCCAATACAACAGCAGGTAAAATAAAGACAGAGAAGGAAGCCTGTTTTTCTTAAATAGGCATTTCTGCAATCCTTTCAATCCCCCAGGTGAAAAGGAAACTTAAGAAATTGTCCTTAAATAAAAACTATGTACAAATTGCACACATTGCAAATGGAGCACTGAGATCAGTTAGAGAAAATAAGATGTACAGTCTTCACTGATAACATCTCTCTTGCTATAAACAGTGATAAACAGCATATGCTTTCTTCAGATGTCAGAACCCAGTAAGACTGCAATATTATGTACACAGGGCTTGTTTGCCTTCTGCCTCCTGCAGCAGAGTCCCTCCAAACTCTGTTTTCGCTTCAGAAAGCTGTGCAGCAACGTTCCTGCACACCACATCTCTCCTGCTCGGCAGATCACAAGAGAGCTGTCATTGCTGTCTGGCTGATCGGTTTTAGGCAGTCTCTGGGCGTTGAGTAACCCTCGCTCCCGAGGGCATTGGGCTGAGGTTTCTGGTAGTCCGTGCTGTAGCTCACGGAGGTCAGAACACCGTTAACTTTGGGTTTGTCATAGTTTATGACACTCTGGGGTGTCTGATAGTTTCCGTTCCTGGTACCAGTTGTACACGAACTAGAGAAGCTGCCAGCAGAAACGGAGGGTTTCTGGGATGAGACGACAGGTACGTTGTAGCCATTTTCAGAGGGTAAATTATTTTCTCTTGCTACGTGCCGCTCTATGATGGGGGTGGCATATTCAGGCTCTTGGCTGGCCAGGGGCAGAGCATATTCATGCCGGTTAGCTCTGTGCGGACAGTGATAGTGATTTTCAAACTCTGAGCTCCCCCTTCTTCCCTCGTTTTCAGTGTCCATGGGTCTAAAAGTAGATCCTTTCCGTGTTACCATCCCAGTCCCAATCATGAGAGGTTGCTGATAATCTAAAAGGAAGCATGAACTGCTCAATAAGGCACAGATGGATTATTATATATATTCAATACTTAATGCATTGATATGTATTTTATGTTGAAAAATAGTCATTGTATCACACGCATGGTTATCGGGGATGCAAGGAAACCTTGCCCCAGCACTGGTCCTGTAACCTCCTTCAGTGAGCAACCGTTGCAGTGTGTGGCAGAAGCTCTTCCATGGAGGAGCTCGAATCTGCCACCCCTTTTCCTTCTTCCTCCCTCCTTTTTCCCACCTACCCACCCAAATAAATCAACTCATTTCTGGAGTATACTCAAAAGCCCTGCAAAAAAGAGAAGTCAACAAAATATTAGCAATGAACTGGACAAAGGATATTGCACGAAGACACACAAACGAGCAGCTCTCCAAAACCAGTGTCCCACTTTTGGAATAATGAAAATGCCTGGAGGATTTCTAACAAGCCCAACCACGTGCTGGCTTTATTTAAAAGGCATCTTGCAGTAGCTGACTGACAAAAAGGATTAAGTTAGGCAGAATGGCAGCCAAGAGAGTCAAGGGAAGTGTGCAATGTGCTAAGCCAGCTCATCACTGCTGCAGGCGCGCAAGGGGGGACGAGCCGTGGAGAAGGAGTGGGACTAGCCCTCCTGGAGGAACTGGGGAGGTCACCCTGGTCAAGGGGGACAGCAGGGATAGAGCTGGGGATGGGCAAATGGCCTGAGCAGGAGCAGTGAGAGAGATGCAGGAAATGCAGCCTCAAGAAGCACATGTTTGCACTTCTAGTTGAGGTGGTTGCCAGGCTGCCATGTAAGAAAGAGATCTGGGCTAAAAAGGTTTAAAAAAAAAATCCAGTAAAACTATTATGAGAAAATTCAGCATTCTAACTTTCTCGCTTTGGTGCTAGTGACAATCTCTTATGGATACATACGGTGGCCTGAACAGCTCTAGTAAATGACACTGCTAAAGGATCATGTTTTAATGCAGGCGTGAAGAAGTTAGCTCAGTTTCTGTTCTGGCAGCGTGGTTCATCTGACATGAGCGTTGAATTCGATACCATATGTCCTGTGAATCTTTTTGGCAGTTCCTGGCTGCTTCCCAAACTTCAGCATGTAAGGTGAAAGTGTGATGATACTGCACTAAGTAAGTGGTGCAGCTCTTCCCAGTGTCGCTGCTGCCATCCCCAGCAATCTCCCTCGCTCAGGATGAAGCATCTTGAGTCACTGCTGGCTGCCTTAAGAAGCGGCAGGCAGCCGAGGGATTTGAAGGGGGGGTGTGGGGGTGGCGAATTTCGTGTAGCTTGTTAACCCTCTGCATGTTGCACCCCCTTTGCAATTAAATTATTAAATGGCACATTTCTGGGCTGCGTTCATGTTTTTATTTCATGTTTCTTATTTTTAAGGTGACTGTAGGTGACATGCTAAGGCTAGGGAGCTGCCTGGCTAGACTGAAAGCCAAGGCTTCCCACACACGGGAGGACAGAGAGAGCAGAGGCTCCCCAGACACGGCCGGGGGGAGCCAGGTAACACCATGATTTGTGAGCAACCTGCATTCACTCCCTTTCCTTCATGAAATAAAACTGCTTTATAGGTCTCTGCATATTTATATTGAAAGTTTCTGTAAAGGACTGAAACCATTTTTGAAAGATATCCAGGGTAGCACCATATGGAATTACAGTAACCATCCGTTTGTTTTTTAAAAGTATTGCATTGGAGCAGAGTATTTTAAGGAATTTCTAAGGTCTGGAGGCTGGAAACAGCAAATGAACCTTTCTGGAAGATTGCTGATCACTGATCCCATGAAATGGCTGGTCTCACTGGCCTTTCCAGACAGACTAAACTAGGCAAAGATAAGATGTGCTAAGAGGATGAATTAAAAAAAACATCCCTTTGGGATGCAAATAGTACTGATGTGGGGATTTGCTCTATCCAAACAGTGACCTGGAGCCAAAGCAGCACAAGAGGGAAGCACTGTGGGTTTTTTTTAATTCTCTCTCATCTGCTTGTTTCCACTTCAGGGGACCTCATCTCCAAAGTAGTTAGGTACCAAGAAAGCTTCACAGGGATCTCAGCATAAATTCCAGCTGGGCATGAAATTCAACTGTAAGCCAACAAAGCAATTTTTCTATTTCCTCAGCAACACGGGCCATTATATTTTGTTCCATTTCCAGAGACATTTGTATTTAAAGAGAAACACAAAAATGAGTCAGCAAATACAAACTATCCTATTGAAGGCACGTTCTTACACTGCATCCATGCCTGACTGCGTTCTGTTGTTACCTTCAACTGTAACTATTTCAGAGTATTTCCTGAAAACAATAAAAAAATTTCCAAAATAGTGTGTTTTTTTCCACTGATATATTTAGCTGCTTCACTATACTCATGTGAACACAGATAAATCTGTTCCTGGGCCTCAGCTTGCGTGAGAGCTGGAGCTTGTAACACTGCTGCCCCCTCTCCCCCCCACATCTCTGTTACCTGCTCTGCAGGTGGAGCAAAATGAAGGCAGCACAGGGGGAGTAATTGTTACCTGCCATGTCACTGGTGACCAGATCTAGTTTTTGTGTTGTCTCCTTCTCGTTATTATAGCTGATGGTAAATTCAGTTGACTGATGTCTGGTGAAGGGCTGCTTGATTTGTTTCCAACAACCTATGATAAAGAAAAATAGAAGGCTTATCAGCAAGTTAAATGCTTATAATCAGAAGACTTATCAGAAAGTTTAATTTTTAGTGTACTCATTGCTGTCAATATATTAAAGTAGTTAAAAAGCAAGACTAAAATGGGCTGTTTGTAAAAAAAAAACCAAAACCCTAAATTTGGAGGGTTAAAGGGAAAAAGTGAGTCATCAAATGGGATTTCCAGGTGAAACTGAAACTTTTTAGAGGATTTTATTGGCAAGAAGGGCTCAAACTCTGAAGGTGTCTGCACTGATGCCTTAACAAAGTATATCAGTAAAATACCAGCTTTAAATCAGTCACGTTTTGCCATTCCTTATGTGGCAAAAATAATGCTTAAAATTTATTTTTTTTCAGTAGACTAGTATGGCTTCAATTTCCTTGATATCTGAGCACCTGCGTTCATCAATTAATTTATTCTCACAACATCCTTGTGAAACAGAAAAAAAAAATACACAGTGTCAGGCACTTGCCTGGAGCCTGTGACGGGAAGCCTGCAGAGAGCTGGGTTTGGCTTTGAGCTTTCTAAGTCCCAAGCCTGGTTCACAAGGGCTTAGGAGCTTGATTTATGAAGCACACACACAACAAATGAACTGACTGGGTAAGAGGCTATCTCCAATTTCTTGGGATTTGTCCTGATTAGCAAGTGAGAAAGGATTATGATGTGACCTTGAAAAATCATATTAGCAAATATGTTAAGTCCTAATTAATTTTCTAATGAGGGTGAGCTGCAGTGGGTAACAGCATTCCTTTCACTGACGTCAGCGCCGGCTGAGTGATAGAATTTCAGAGCTGAGCTACTGCAAGGCACTTGTCAAGAGACATCTGAATTGCTTAGTGGTTTATTTTTTTATAGAAAACTTAGGTTCAGAAGGATATTCCTCTATAGAGTTGTCTGGCCAGGAAAAACAGCTAAACCCCAACTTCCAACCTGACAGAAGACCCCACTCTAGAAAGTGTTATTGAGCAAGAGAAAGAATATACCTCACCAGGGTTTTGCAGGCATCTCCTAAAGCAGAGTCCTCAAGCCAATCTCCTATTCACATTTTACACATGAAGTACAATTCAGTATTGTTAGGTTTTATAAATAAGAGTCCCAACCAGGGAGGGCAGTGAGATGGAATATTAAAGCCATAAAAAATTATTAGTCCTTGCTCTCTTGGAGAAAGGCAATCCCTTCTGCTGATGTGGAAAAGGAAATCAGCAATTTTCTGCAAAATAGGTATTTTGGAGGACAAAAGGAAAGGGAGGGCACCTGGGAGCACTCTCACATGCTAATTCATGTGCTTGAAATTATATTGTTTCTCAGGGCACTGTGCTAGGATAACACAAGTGGGCCTATCATTTGCCATTCCCCTTGTATGAAGAGGTGAATTTGAATGAGGAAACGTGGATGCTATTTCATAAGCATTTCATGCTTAGTTGCGTAAATCCCTTCCTGTTGGCCTAATGGACATGATGGGACAGGACAAAGCGCATGATTGTCCACTAACCTGATTTCTGAGCACTGGATAATCCGTAAGAAAGTCCTTTGGTTTCTCGCCTGAGGGGAGAGGAAAGCATTTATAAACATCTGCACTCACAGCATTTCAGGTTCATGCCTTAGCTCCAAGAGACAGAGCCTTTGTGTTTAGTGGCTGAGGACAACACTTTGAGTTTCTGGAGGCTGCTGTTTACTAGAACACAAGGCATGCAACCCAGGGATTCAACATTTCATCTTTCCCCATCTGTATGCAAGTTGTGAGTGCTGGTGTTCAAATTTCTTGTGTCTGGCACTCACGGATTTGATGTATCCATGTCCATATCTATCACTCCAGGTTATGTTTTGGGTCTGCTCTTCTTAATTCTTTGGCTAGTTTATAGATTTACCGGGAATCCAGGCCAGAGCTAGTGATGATCACTAGGTACCGCTTGTGATGAAGCAACATCACCAGAGCATTGCTTGTACTTCCAAATACCCATCTGCTGACAGAAGCATTTCCCTGCTATACATGCAAGGGCAGGTTCATATGAATAGACATCTAGCTGGAACCAGAGTTAGCAGTGCTTCTTCCAGTCCTCTTAGTACTAGCTGCTTACCAGTAAATGCCTGTAACTCTTTACAGCTGGGCTCTGCTTTCAGCCCAGCTCTGCTTTCTGCCTGCTAGGTTAAGTGCTCTAACTTAAGGGACCAGGAAGCAGAAACACAACAGGAGGGAAATGAAATAGAATGATCCAGATAGGTAGCTCACATCCTCCTCCCTTCACTGAATTTTTTACTTGGCTTTGATGTGGAAACTATTCCATCTTCGATTGCTTTACACCTTGGTATTTGTGGGTTTGTGTGGGCTGAAGAGAACAACCAGTTACATTGGACTGTAAATTGGGGTGTTCTGACCTGCTTCACCTTCATTTTTGTCCAACTAGGGGAGACATACATTGAGAAATACAATTTACAAAGACACAACATGAGTTCTACTTAAAAGAAGACTGCCAAACAGTTTCCAGCTCCCTGGTAAAGAGGCTCTGGAAAGAGGGCACATAGTTGGACATGCTAGCTAGGTAGCCACAAATGCCTCCTATGATAAAAGACAGTATCTTACTTTCTCAGGGCTGCACAGATGCAGATTCCAGAGAACAGGAACAGACACAGCACGATGAGGACGGGCACAATTATAGCTGTAAGCTTTAAGCCTGCATGAGGAAAAAAAAAGAAGGATAGAAGTTTAAGAGGCAAATTACTCTGAGGCTGATAGTTTTTACTACAGAGAATAAAGCAAAAGGCAGATAATCTTGCAGGAACACTCTTTGCAAGAGAGCATGAAAATGCAAAACTATTAAAACTGCGAGACCAGTCCTCAGCTGTACTTAGTTGCCATGTACCTATCTTGAACAGCGTTGAGACGAGAGAGTTAAATATACTTTCTCAAGGCTGACACTTGGCTTAATATCTATATGCACCCTTACAAAGAGCAGTTTGTTCTTATTACACACTAGGTAACTTTTAAAAAGCCACTTACAACAACTCCACTTTCAGTTGCTTATAAAATTGCCAAATGAGGCCGCAATTTTGCATGCTGAGTATCTGGCTCATGCTGATCTGGTTGAAATATTTCAGTCAAAATAGTTCAAAGATTTCCAGGTATGGAGCTAGGCAAAAACCTGTTTATCCCCTGTTAAATCTAGCACAACATAGTGTACAGCAAGGATTTAGAAATTAGCAGTGGGGTGGCTCTTGTGTCAGCAGCACGCCTTCCGCTATTCCTACAGACACCAGGCTGTGAGAATAAGTTAGTACACGTGTACACAGGGTATTTACAACTTAGCAGAATGAAATCTTAGTAGATTTCATATTCAGTGAACATGGGTACAATTTACCCATACCGCTGCACAGATGAACTGAGCTTGCTCTTGGCAAAAGCAATACAGTTTCAGAAGAACTTTTTTCTTACAGTGATTGCTTCTTACGACCAGTTTTTTTCAGAGACATTCCTACAACTATCAGCTACCTAATGGGTAGCAGTGTTTGGTGCAGTGGGTCCAGTAATTCCTGCCCGGATATAGGTCCACCAAACAGTCAGTATAAGCAACAAATTTTGTTGCTTGCTTGTTTAAGATCTAAGAAATAAGCTCCATAACGTTAAAGGATGAAGACTGCATATCTGGGGAGAAGTATGAGAATGAAGGTATTCTGAGCCTGCCTCCCATGAACACAGGCATTATGAAAAAGTGTTTAATTACCCAACTATGCACTAACTGTGTGTTGCATAAAGCTGGGGACCTGCTCTGGGAGGAGTCCTGGTTGCATAAAGAGAAGGTAACATTTTTGTGAGACCACTGCCTGACATATTACAAAAATTATAAAATATAGGAAGAGAGCAAAGAAGAGCTCCTCAGGAAGATGCTGATGCATGCTCAGTATAGTCCCTTGAGCGACCTACCAAGCCTGGCAAATAAACCAATGACAGGGAAACCAAAGTCTGATGCTTCACAAACCAAGGACAATTAAGGCTTTCAATCTCTTTCTGTGGCTTAAGACAAAAAGAACCTATGCTCCTCCCTCTTCTCTCCTTTAATAAAGTCTGAAGGGAAAATTTGTGAGAAAGTTTAAAGGTCACTCAGACTGGGCTGCAGACATGATGCATCCTAGAGAAAATGCAGTGCCTAGGTAGTGTTACCCAAGTTAGTTTCTTCCGATGGGATGGGCTCCGTAACAGTCCTGTCTTCTTTTCCGAGGGAGGTTTCTGTGCTCTGACTTGGTTTCTGCCACATTGAATGCGTAAAGGAACTATTAGCTGCAAAAGAGAAGGGGCATCAGTGGCACTGGGGTAACACAGGGGGCTTGGGAGGCACTGTGCCTTGGGAGTGCTGCCTACCCCATACCTTGCATTATTCGACAACCCATCAGCTCAAGCTTCAATGCTATTCTCTGGTTCCAAGTTTGAGGGATAATTCGCACGTAACGGGCCACTATCGGAGGGATGAAGTTGTTGCGTACTATGTCACCAGAGTTGGAGTTGCCTTGGAACACCTGCAAGGAAACGTAAGCAAGTTGTTTGCTCCATTTTAAAAGTCTCTTTCTTCTAAGTGCTCCTGACATCCAACTTCAAACATTTTAATTTAACATCCTAAAACAAATATGTATTAATAATCTGGGATGCAGCCACAATATTTTTGGAATTTAGAGCTCTGGAAAGAAATAATAATTTTAGTTCTGACAGATGTTCGCATTTCGCTGTTAGCTTGGAGAAGAAAGATTAACACTCTGTTTCAATTCTGTGTAATTTCTAGTTAATGTATGCTGGTATAATGCTATCATTTCTTATTTGATAGCACTGCAGCACCCTTACTTGGGCAACAGGGGATAAAAATGTAAAATGAAAAAACTGAAAAACTGAAGTGAAATATTTCTAGACATTTTAGCAAAACTGTTAGTTTTCTGTATCAAGCTTGAATAGTGACTATTAACTATGTGGTTGTGTCTCATTTTTCCTGCACTTATACAGTATTTCCCAGAATCAGTTCAGCCCATGTGCAGAACAGTAGTCCTTGCAAAATTAGTTCTGGGAAATGCTTCAGCATGATCTAGGAGAACTGAAAAGCCTGATCAGATAGGGAAGTGAACTCAGCGTATCTTAGATAAAATGACAGGCCACCTGGGGTTCTGATGGGACAGGTTTTGTCACACACCTTATCTGAAACTAAGATCATATATAATACTTTCACAATATTATTTGTAAATAACAAGCCATTGTGGAAAACTGCAAACCAGCAGATTTTAAATAGTTAGGCTTCACAGTTCAGTCACCACTAGGTTGATTTGTTCCTTTTTGGGCCAACACCTCCTAACTTTAACACCTGAAAAATCTTAAACCAGGTAACACTGGGCAGTGAAATTCCTTGCCTAAGAAAAATTTTCTAAGCTAAGAAAATCAGAGCTAGTAGGAACTTTCTCTACAGCTCTAACAAGTTTTTGAAAACTGCCGTCATGACTGAGGACCAAGTAGAGCCTTATCCTGCGGCAAGCTGAGCTCTCTCAGAAATGATGAGTGAAGCTCTGACTTTGGGGGGCGGGGAAGGGGGCTTTGGGATTTTTTTTTTTTTGTTTGAAAAGAAACGTGAGGTTTTCAGGGCAAAACATTATGAGATGAACCTGTGCAGCGCATCTTTTGTCTGCAGGAACTAGTTCCACTGCTTTTATCTGTTCATTGTTAAAAGTCACTCAGAGTCTGTGAAAGCTGTTGTGTGGACAGGTATTTTTGTGTAAGAGCATTTATTTTACGATAAGTTACATCAATTTCTAACAGACATAGGCTATGCCTACAGACCTGTGTCAGAAGAGTCCCGCCAATGAGCAGGCACAGCTCCACCAGCAGCTCTCTGCTTTTACCAGTCAGTTGTTTCTCTTGGGCGGTGGATTGACCATCCTGCTACATCTGAAGCTGAATCTCAGCTTTGCTGGTGCCATACCAACCAACACTTCTGCACTGGGACAGCATTCCTAGCACGGGCAAGCGCTGAGCTGAGCTACAGACTTGCCCAAACAGCCCGTTGTACAGCTTTAATTACACCGTTTTTTTAAAAGAAGGATACACACATACACATGCCTCCCTGTGTGTGTCTCACAACTTCAGCAAGCCCTGGATAACTTCCTTGTTTCGACAAGCTTGCTATCTACTCCATGGCCGTAAATTACACTGGTGAAGACTACCCAAGTCTAGACAAGTCTGAAGCTCCTACTCTTTCTTGACAGTGAAAACCTGCCCTTCAGCATCAAGGCAGCATGCACATTATTGCTCTGTGTTTTCCTACCCCTCCCATTTTCCCTTACCTTTTCTTCATTGCTCAGAATTCCTTTGTAAGTTCTCCATTTTGAGTTGTTATTTTTGTAGTTCATTGTAAATGTCTTTACATAGAAGTTGAAATTCAGCATAGTGGATCCAGAACCAGTGGTCTTAATCCCTTTTAACAAAATGCAAAACACATTTTCATTTGTTTGGTGTCTTTTTTAAAGGAACATTTTCAAATACAAACACAGAAGCCAAAATGATTCGGAGAACTTTTCCTTCAAAGTCTTAATTCATTTTTCAAACTATGCTGGAATTTAGGGGTGGTTATTGAGTTTAAAAGTTGGGTGAAGAATGAAAATAAGTTTTAAATTGTAAATTTAGAGAAATGGAATTTTTAACAGAGCTCAAATTCCAACCTCTAAAAATGGTAATTGCTTTTTGATATTATGGTTAATATCAGCAGTCTTTACATGCTTAGCAGCAACTGTAATTTACATTTCTACAACTAAACCAGGAGCTGGAAATGGGAATCTCTTTCACCTGGGCCATTATTTCAAAGCTATGACTTTAATGTTTCTTATTCATTCCAGAACTGCTTAATTAATTTGGCCTAAGCAATCATGTATCATTCATCCAGACTCTGCTGGTCCCTGTGTAAGTGTTTTGTTCTGAGCCTGACAGCACGCTTACAGATCAGGCGTGGATGACAGTTGAGGTCAATCCTATATCCCTGCAGGACAACCAGTCTTATAAATAGCTCTGATTTCTTAAATTTGAAAATAATATTCCTCAATGCAAAACATTTCATTACATTTAATGAAAGAAATATTGCATTAGTACATTATTAGCTCTTCAACTGCATTCACTTTCTTCTCCAGCTGAAAACCCAGCTTCCAATAACCAGATAGGGACATACCTGTTATTCTCTTCTTCTCTCCCAGGTCTATCTCCAACCATTCACGATTGCTGCTGTGGTTAGAGGCCCAAGCCAATCCTGGGACTTGAAGCCAAGCCCTGTCAGGAGACCACTGGAATAGTTGCCCAAATTCATTGGTCTCCTCCCAGTAGGAAGATGCAGTAACCTGGCTCTTGGAGAGGAATCCCTCTTCCAGACTGAGAGTTTTATTGCAGCCTAGGAGTCCCCACACAGACAGAGGCAGAAGGAGTTATTTTGCATTTTCACAGCGTATTTTTATATTAGGCTAGCAACATATGAAGACCACCCACAAATAGCAAAGTCAGATGTTCACAGAATCACAGAATGGCTTAATGTTGCTTAATCTAGTGCTAGCCTGATGCTATCCGTTAGCTATGGTGTTTGCCAGTCAATTTGTAGTGGGTGATCCAGTACCAGAGTGCCACGGTCCCTCTCCTTTACCAATTTAACTCCTACATACACAACACCTTCTGACTACATCTGCTATTTTTCCCTTGACATTTTATCTTTTAATCTCTGCAGTTTAATATCATTCTGGTGAAGATTTCTTACATTTTTAAATTTTCCTTCTGAAACACCATATTTATGTTTCAAGATTGGCATTAACTAATTTTGCTGTACAAAATATTTCTCAGATGCAGGCACTGTACTGAAAGGAACACTTTACTGTAAATACTTCATGATTCTCAGCTGCAATTAGGGCTAGGAAAGTTACTCATTCAAGAAGCTCCTTGATACTGCTGCCAAGAGGTGATATCATGAAGATAATAGCTGCAGGTAAGTATTATAAACTCCACCAAAGAACCCACAAAACTTCTGCACATCAAGGTTCTTCAGAGAAAACAGGCTGGTGTAATAAGGTTTCAATGAAGTTAAAAATAATTCCCTGGCAACTTCAAAGGTTTGTACATGCTCTACAGTTTTCAGTGGAATAGTAAATGATTTTATCTCAGATGACTGAAATATAATTCAAATGAACGAGTGCGAACTTTTCCCCCCTCTTTGCTATGTTTTATGCAAATTAACAGCTTGACAGATTAAAGACACTTTTGCATCTTGGAAAGTCATAAACAAAAACTTGTTCTGTATCAGTGCAATGTAAATATATTTTCATTCCTCTCTATGTTTTCCTTCTCTTCTTGTATATCAAAGATGGAATTTATAAATGTCTGAAGAAAAACTGCTTTATTTTCTGCCACCTAAAGAACGTAGAAATGGGATTATCTGATTGCCATTTTTCATATGCTGGCACCAGAAATGTAACAGCAGAATACTATTTCTGTTTCTCATCTATGTGCGTATGACCTATTCCTATTCGGTGCTTTTTTTTTTTCCTAGCTCACTTCACATCTCTTCAATTTTTTTATTCAACTTGCCAATTTTAAAAAATTGCTGTCCTAAAATATCCTTCCTAGACACAGTCTGACATTCCCCTACTTTTCAAAACTTTCACAGAAAATACTTAAATAATAAGGTAAAATTTGAATAGCTAAAAATAATGCCATTATTCTTACCATTGGAAGTAAATATAAACCTCTTATCTGACAGTGAACCTCTGTAAAAAAAGAAAAAGGTACTTCAGCCTTTCAGGAGGCAATCACTGGAACGCCAAGGTACAGTTTCAGAGTAAATTTTTATCTAGCAAAATATCTCTTGTTACCGCCCCCAGTAAGAGCACTCTTGTGCATCTCTCACCACGACTGAATTCAGATCAGTTTTTTAATGGTTTTGAGCATTTTTTATCCTGTAAAGTGACTCCCCATCCCATCAGCCCGTTACTCTTGCTATATACTTCCACTTTTCTCCTCTTCATGGACTCTGTACCACTGTGGGAAAGCTTTTCCCTTCTGCTCCTCAGACCAGTGACAGCATCCAAAAGATCCAGGAGTGGGAAAGCTGAGAGGACTTGGAGCTACCAGCGGTGCACTGACCCAGCACTGGGAGTCTCTTCTCACGTACCATAGCTTAAATTAGAGCAACTTCACTGAAATCAATAACTTTCTATTAGTCTAAGTCCACATCTAGTTTGAAAAAATTCCAGCCTTAAGCACCACAAAACAGTTATGCTTGATGGTGACTAAACCACATCAGCTCTGAGTGTTCCCACTTGGGCTACAGGTGTATCACAGTCAGACTGAATGAAATTCACTCCTTGTTTTAATCTGTGTGGGAACCAGCTCTGTTATAACCATGACCAACAGCTCCCATCAGGAATTGTTCTTTTTGCTCCATTAGCAGGACCACATCTATGACTCCCCTTTTCTTCCTCCTTCTGACATGGACTGCTTTGCTTCAGGAGAAAAGCCATTTCTTGGGCCACTCCATACAACCCTGTACAATGCAGGAGAAGATAAAATCACCACCATAAGGGAAAGCAGAGCTTTCAGAAAGAGACACTTTGATTCCCAATGAGATGCTCCTGAGCTCATTCCAGAAGTGATGACCCTGACTGGCTGTCTAATACAAACAAAAGCCCAGGATTTAACGTGAAATTAGTTTGGATTCCTGAAAATCTGAGCCCTTCAACATCACTCCCAATTAGCTGCATGCATCACTTGCCCCTTTCAAAAAGCCTTGGCCAGCATGGCTGAGCAATAAAACAACTTCTGCACTTAAGCATCAAGACAGCTCCCTTTCAGGCTGCCCTTTGTTGTTGGCGAGGAAGATTCCCCCCAGGTACCGGCTGTGGGCTGACAGTGATGCACACAGCTGGATGTTTTGAGAGCACTGCAAATGGAGAATAGGAAAGTGGTCCCATGTCAAGGTCAATAAAAACACTGCTTCTTTTTGTCACTGAGGGAAAACTAATGACTACAGGCAAATGAAGCCCTTCGGAGATGACGGAGAGCACTAGGAGGGAGCTGATTTATTTGGGCATGTAGGTGGTAGAGTAGCTCGAAGGAGAAACTCAAGCCTTCCCTCCCACATCTTTCCCCCCAGGCAATCCTCAGGGGCGATCAGATGTGCTCTGCTCACTTCAAACCAGTTTGACATTATAGCCAAAACAATTTTGCTTTGTTAGTGAATGCAAAGCAACACATTTCAAGATAAAAGAAAAAAATATACACTTATGGTGATCAGTAAAACCTACTCAAAACAGAAATCACAGCGCTCCTTGAATACTTATTTATGAGATAAAGCTTTGTAATAAAAAAGTCACCCAGATACCTTTCAAATGGAGGGCTGCAATTTTAGCAAAGAAAGGGAGGAGGTTAGCATTTCTGAGGTCTATAAAGCTATGAAATCAAGCTGAAATATTTCTGCTATAATTCTGCAAGCCACTTAAGAGGACAAACTAATTCAGTAAGTGGTAATTCATCAGTTTCCTAATGTGACAGGTGGCATTTGTCACACAAATTTCACTTTGTCCTTTAAGGGATGGTATTACCCTGTGCTCCTCATTTTCCTGACTAGATCCTGCCTAGCCAACAGTACTGGTGGTGGGACTGCCTGGGAGACCTGTGCAGGTAGCTCTGCAAAAAAAGGATGCTGCTTCCCATAATAAATTTCTGTTAACATTAATTTATTTTTTTTTTCCTCAGAGTCAGTCTCAAGCAATATAAGCGGTGCAGGTTAACCCCGAATCTCATCTTTCACAATTCATGAGCATGCTGTCTCTTGCATTTTCAAAGACAAATTATTTCACGTGTAAGGAGATACGTTCAGAGGCCAGCTCACGTGACAAAGTTAAAGCCCGGTATATTTGTACTGGCATATCAAGACTGCCCAATAAATCCAGCGTCATTATAGCATTTGTGGGTGCAGGTCCATGCATGGATCATTAGAACCACAAACCTCACAGATGCCAGAGTGTAACAAGCGCACTGAGAAATGGAGAGAGGGAGGCTGAGGTCAGCTCTTGAGGGCTGGTGAGCGAGTGAGCCATAACTCCACCATCACATTACAACGCAGGTATTTAACAGCTCGATGCACTCCAGCAGCGGCTTTTGATGAGGTCAATCTTGGCTCAAGTCACTAAATAACTTAAATCTTTAATACTGAAATCCACTATAAATGAAATTAAAAACTTGAATAAGCTTTTATTTAGGGGTGTCTAAAAAGCTCTTAAAGCACCGTCTAAGCATCAATTTTTTCTTGCAAGCGCTGGCTGCTGCACAGAAATTTGTTGCCGTGTGTAGGTATCCTGAGGACAGGAAAGCCACACAACTTTGGCAATACCTCTTACAAAAGCCTTTTTAAATCATGAAATGCACTGGTTGATTTCCTTAGTAAATAGGCCTACTGTTTCTAGGAACACTTTTTAATGTTTCAAAATAAAATAATTTCCCTGCATTCTCCAATTTCCCTCTCCTGCGATAATGGTCTCACACCAACAGTTCATCTGCCCCTGGGATTGTCCCAGCTGCCAGCAGCAGCAGAAGCATCCCAGGAAGCTCTGTGCTCACACTCCCATTTTTCTCAAAATCTGCGCCATCTAGCTTGCAGGCATCCGACACAGTATGAACCCATTTACCTATGGCTGCCTGTATAATCTGTAGAAAGTGATGGTTGTCTCCTCAGGGCAACTCAGTCCCTTGGAGATGTGCATCATGCTCATGGAGTGCCTCTGTCTGCCCCAGGATGCAGGAGAGCTGAGGGGGCTGCACCCCTCATTAGGGTGCTCTCTCAAGGGCCTCACATTGAATTGGCTAAATCCGAGTCCTGGGGGCTGGCTTCAGCCTGGAAGTACACATTTCAGCTCTCCTTCAAGTAAATGGGAGTTTTCCCACTTGATGTAATAGAGACAAGTTTGCGTCTCCTTGGGTATTTCTATTACTTATGTGAAATGTATAGGATATTTTGTAAATAGCAACATTAAAAGGATGCTAGGCATTTAAGGTGACGGGTTAATTATGGAAACAGTGTTTCCCCCTAGCACATGTACATTTGCTGTCTTCTATGCTTTATTCGTTGCCCACTAGCTCTTGTACTGTGAAAAAAAAATACAAATGGGAATCCAAGCGGCCTCTCATTACAACATTTTATGTGCTACTGTCTGAGCTACTCCTTCTGGGATTCTCAAGGATTACGAACATACAAATCTATGTAAATGGTTCTGTAACGTTAAGGCACGAAATATTTAATTTAAGGTTTCGCTAAACTGGCATGTGTGATGGAAAGAATTTGTATTATTTGTTTTATGGAGGGACTTGGTGCCTGAGCTGAGCTCTCAGTCCTGCTTTACTTGAGACAAATTTATATTAATTTTCTTAGGCAATTAACTTTCAAGTGACGAGTGTAAGAAAAACAGAAAACACTTGGGCTTTTTATATGCCTTTCACGAGTGGTCTGTATGCTACCCGGCTTTGTATACTCCAGTGCCACTACATACAAAGCATTTGAATCTGTGCTGAAGTTTAAGCACAGCAACAGATCAAACTAATACTTTTTTTTTTCTCATGAATGAAAACATGATTGTAAAATTGTCAGGAAGGTGTGGAGAAATCATGGGGAAAACAGGAAAGGAGTATAAAAAAGACATATTCCCTTAGCTCTTGCAGGCTATGGGGCTGAAGAATTTTTCCTTCCAACAACAACAACAAAAAAGTTTCACGTAAAATCCAGATAACTTTTGAAGATTAAAAAAATATAAACCAACAGGAATGACAGAGGCAGTTACTGGAATGGCTTACTGTGCTGGACAGAGATTAGAGGATTTATTTCTACTTCAACAACAGTACAATTAAAAGTCAGAAGATAAGTGGTAAACATAACACCCTTGCTATAAATATTCTAAAAGAAAAAAATTCTGAACATGTCAAAAGCACAATGTTTAAGATGTTGTTCATTAAATCCCCTATAGCTCAATGGCACTTATTTATTCATTCTTCCTAGCTTTTTTTTAAACTTTAACATCAATTTAACATGATTTATTAGCACGTTGATTAAAGGTGTTTGTTGCAGAACATCATACTTTCATGTATCTGCTAACAAAGTAATTTGCAAATATGTTTTGGAAGGAAAAGAAGAAAAAAAATAAGAAGAAAATACTGCACAACTTAGTATAGAGCCACTGAAAACTTGGAACATTATCCAATTATTATATCCAATGCCAACACTATTTTAATAAAGCTGTAGAAACAAAGCCTAAACCCCCCTAGACCCACACCTAACATCTTTTTCTCCCAAAAAGAGAGTCCCCACCTGCTTCTATTGCTCTGGGCAGTGCACTGTGCCCCAGGGGTTGTTCCCAGAACCAGCCCCACCAGCGGTACTCACTCGTGCGAGGGGATGCCGTTGGCGACACCGCCTTCGTAGCGGCTGATGCCCTTTTGCTGAGTGACGCTGATCTGACCCCCAAGCTCATCTGCGATAACACCCGCATGTATTGCCGACTTGCACAGCAGTGAGGTCTGAAAGGCAGAAGCCGTCAGAAGCCAAAGCTCAGAGGATCGATTTGTCAAACCGCTAATGCTTTCACTTACAAGCCATTAGTATACAGGTATTACAGCTCATAAAATCCGGCAAAGGCTCAAGAGGAATAAGAGGTAGGGGAGGGAAAAGAACAGTAATCTTTGAAAAAAAACACATTTCCAAAAGCCACTTCTTTTTCTCTTTTTTTTTTGGTCAAATGAAAAAGCAAATAATCTGCTTCGGAGAAGGTGCTGTAAGATTTTAACCTAATATTGTGTCACTCCTCAGGAAAACAAAGTCAAAGGCAAGGTAACTCTTCTTTGCAAAGAGAAAATTATAATTACTTGATGGACTTGCTTGAAGGCAGACTTATCTATTACTGTGCCTTAGGATTTGAGTCATGGCATACATAAGGGGATTTGGCTAAGTGTTGACTATCTGCTGCTGAGTTTTAAGTATAGCCCGTTTGCCAGTGTCTCAGGTGGGATAATGCTGAAAAATACAGGCAGGACAACTTGTGTGCCAGCTAGGTGGCAATAACATACCACTGGGCTAGGGCAAAGCAGAGAAGGGCCAGTGGAGGAAAGGTGCAAAGGAGACATTCCCAGGAGGTTGCTGGCAAAGATTCGTCTGGTTCACACAGGCCAGTTTGGGCTATACTACTTGGCAAGCTGGGGTGCAGGGTTGTCCCCTCCAGGGAGGGCTGGGAGGAGTGGGGACACAAAGGCAGCAAGGCTCCAGGGGAACCCTGCAGGCCCTTCCCATTGGAAAACCTGAATCCCCCATAGCAGTGGAGGGAAAATTTCTTTCAAAAATTCCTCAGCGCAGATAAGATCTGCATGAGGTCATGCCATGTGCTGCTTTTGTTTCCTAACCACCCTGAACGAAGGGCAGGAATTACTCCAGCTAATGAGAATGTAATGCGGCATTTCTTTGTTTCTTCAGCTCTGCCACTTGCCAGGCTGGAGCGGTGTGCTCGAATAACTGTACGAACAGGTTGAACATGAACGCTGACTTTCTGTAAACTCAGCAACTGCTTTATTTGTGATAAGGTGGGATTTTACTTAAGTGGTATGATTAAACCTTACTCCACCATGAGAGACAAAGATTTCACAGGTATGATGGGAAGAGAGTCCAGGGTGAGTAGCACAGAAAGGGCAGAGCAATGTGTGATGTGAACTGTGGATAAATGCAACCACTCAGGCAACTTCTTTGCATTAAAGAATGAGCAGTTAAAACAAGCCAAGAGGTTGGTAGTTACTAGTGGGATGTATTTAGGCAGTGTATAATATTTATTTCATCTCAGAGGAAATTGCTGGGATACTGCAGGCATAATCTTAAAGAAAACCCATGTTACTGAAATGTATTTTGTCTTCCTACAAGAGATACCTTTATAAAATAAATGCATATGAATTCCGAAAAAGTAAAAGCTGAAATTGTAGGAATATTTAGTACATCGATGACCACTTCCTCAAGAGGGACAAACCCTATGCAGGTTTTTTCCAGAAAGTCAGAAACCAGAAGTCAGTAGGTGTATTTGACAATCAGTGGACTTTGTTCTCACACAATTGATTGGTCTGTTTGAAAAGTGATTCTATGTGCTTATATACTGATAACGTACTCATATACTGATAATAAAAGGTATATCTAACACAGCTGGGAAGAATTACTGAGAAAAGTCAAGCAGCGAAAGTTGAAACCAAGTTGTGCTATGCTTCTTTCTTCTGTATTTATAATTTTCCCCTCATTATCCTGTGTACTTACATCTCTGTATCCTTCTCCGATATTCCCAGAAATGTCACCTGCTATGTCTCTGCAGCCAGCAGGACAGTATCTGCTGTAGTGAGAGAAGAGAGGCTGGTTTAAAAATATGAAATGTAGCAACAATACACAGAAACAAACTTGTACAAAAGAAATGCTCTCAAACCAATAAACATCTTAGCAGTAAGTTCTAGCTGATGGTCTGTTAGTGAGTCTAGGAGGTAAATAAACAGGCCCTTGGGTTCATGAGTGGACTGTACACAGAAGCACACACAGAACCAGAAAAGCAGTTGTGCAAGGGCATTTCTGTTTAATTCTCTTGTTCTAGAAATGCTGCCATGCAAGTTTTCAGCACAGCCCAGATAAGAAGCCTACATGCACAACCAGACAGCAGCCAGAAGAGCACAATTTATTACCATTTCAAATTCTATCACAAGGTTCAAGGAACCAAGAAATCATAGCTTGTCCTCAGATAACATTGTATCAGCTAGGGAGTGATCTGCTCTCAGTAGCAGCACTGGAATCTAATGCTACTTTGAATTTCAAAGCAGAAACTCTTTTCACATATACCATCCATACGTAAGCCCAAATGAGACTTTCTTTGTAACCCTATTCCCTCATTTTTCTGGGCTGCAGACTTCCATTCTTCACTACTGCTTCTTACAGTTGGGCCTCAGACTATTATAGCATCACAGCACAAAAAAAATTTCTCCAGAAAACCAAGACTGTACCTGCCTTATATGACATTTTCTAACAATTGAACCAGATGACAGCTACAGCAAAGCAAGCCACAGTGAAGAGAGCTGCAAACTGTCTTTACCTGTATTCAGTCTTTGTGTAGTGGTTAGCTCGTTCCAAACATGTGATTAGATCTGTGAAAAGTTTACAAATGTCAATCCCCATTGCAGGACGTAGAAATACAGACAAATATTTGGCTACACATGAAATTGCATTTAAAGATTTCTCTGTATAATGCTTAAAGTATTTCATTAGATAAAAAGCAATGGCTATGGTTTTCCCTCACTCTTTTCATCTCCCTCTTCTGCTCTTATGTTTTACACCTTCCACAAAGTTGCACAGACCTCTAGAATATTAAATATAGGAATCAAATCTTAATCTCTCCTATCCCTTCATCCTATCACTGTGTGTTAGATGCTGAAGCCCAGAATACAGTGTAGCTTCAAGGAAAAGGTAGTAATTTTGTCTTTCACTGGGCCTGTATTGAAATTTTTCTAGGTAAGATATCAGCAGCTACTGTATGTGGTTAATGTTACAACTGCTTCTTCCACACATGCTATCAAAAATATCATGGTTCATGCTAATCTGGAAATATTTAGGACCCAACATTTGGGCTAAAGTCTATGTGTGTAGAGAAGATAATGAAATAGGGGGGACTATGCCACTAATCCTTTAGTACTTTCGGATTTCACTTTACCTGGATGATCACTACTGGCATAGGACAGCAGAAAGCCTCGTCCTGACACGTGGGATCCACTCTCAAAGTGAATAGTTGCTTCATTGCTATCCAGAATGATTTCTTTGGGGACGGGCATCACATTACCACAGTATGGCCCTACAGACAGAACAAAGAAGATTTCGAAAGTTTAGATGACATAATTAGGCTGGAATATTCTCATGGTTAGCAAAGAGTTTCAAAACACACTCATTCTCCTTCAGTATGAATCCAAATGTTGACAAAAGGGTGTTGGCTTCAGTCCTTTATGGGTATGAGCTCCAAAATTACCCTGACAAGGAGTGGTCAGGATACAATTGTCTCTCCCTGGTAGCAATTCCAGCATCCATGTCTCTCATCACATAAGCCTTAAAAGAATGATTAATGCCCTTAGGCCTTTGAAGTACAGCATGCTTACAAGCAGCAGTAACTCATTAGAGAAAAGAACAGAACATTCAAAGGCTATCCAAGGGATCTACGCAGGGTCTCCGAGATAAAACTCTCCAGATGCACACAGCTCATGCTGCTGTAGCACAGCAGCCATTCAGGAGAGATTAAGATCACAAACAGGGTACCTGGTTTTCAAGGACATGTGTGCCACAAGCCAAACTGTACTACAAGGCAGTACCACTTTACTCAGAAAATGTTTTAATTTATTTTCCTTTTAAAAACATCCTCAGACCATTGAAGTTTACAGTTCAAGTCTCTAGAGTTTTAAACAAAAAAGAGAGGGAGAGAAAGGGGAAGATGAAGGGAGTGGGACAGGGAAACAAGAGCCTTGCGCTTACATTGAATTAGATAAAAGTTTTATAGCTACCAACTGCAGCATCTTGGAATAGTCTTTGGGACACTCCTTTTTGTGACAGCAGGCATGCCCGGGACTCTTAATAATTACATTCGCTTCTTCAGAAGTCAGTTCCCAAGGGAATCTTTCTTTTGAGATTGCCACAGTCTCTGCTCTTGCCTTCTGTTGCCACACCTGGGTGCAAACACGTACGTGTCCCTGGCTGCCCTCAGGTGAAGATGACACAGAAAATCCAAAGCAGTTTGGGTATGCTTTTTTTGAATTTGTGAGGATTTCTTACAATATAAACTGCTAAGAAGAGCTTTTTGTAAAATGGCAAGGTTTTTTTTTCCCCAAGAGGAAAACCAAACAAGACCCTTTACAAGCCCTCAGCCCATCTGTTCTGGTACATGACAGCTTTTGGCTCCTAAAGCAAGTCCTTTGGAGGAAAAAGGAACGCTTTGCTTTTTCCTAGACAACCTCATTTTATCGGTGGTGGCTACTTTAGTGCAACCTGGAAGTGACTTCTGAGATTACAATCACAGCACAAATTTGATGAGTAGTACCCTTCCTAATGGACTCCTAAGAGCCTCTTCATTTTGCTTGATGCTCTTGGGGGGGGTCTTTCCCAAATATTTCACTGGCCTTATAACGACTATAAGATCAGCCTATAGAGTAGCCCAATTGGAGCCAATGGCAGCCAGCTGTCAGCAGAATGGGACAAACCAAAGGAGGAACTCTGTATTTTGGCTTATAAAAATTATATAGCAAAGCCAGGCAGGCAGAGAAACAAGCGACAAGTGTGACATTTCCCTGGAGTACTCATGTGTTGAAAATGACTCATGACTTAGTCAGAGAAAACAACATCTATAAAAAGGGTTAAACAAATTGCTTAGGAAATGAACTTATCAAAAAGACAGCATCTGACACTGTGTCATACAGACAACTGCACGAGTGATTTATTTGAGAAGGCCTTTTGTGTCAGATTGCAGTGGGAGAAGTAAAGTGCTAACTTAGATTTATTTTTTTTTTTTCAAGAGAGATAAAGGGGAAGAAGACAGGGAGGCACTGCCTTTCTTCAAAATAAAACACCTGTGAAAGCTTTAGTCCTCTTCTTCTCTCAAGGACTGTCTCTACATATTTTCTCACAAGTGCTCTTTGGCTTTCTTCCTCGCAGTGATTGGCAGTGACCTATCTACTCTGTAGGTATAATTGAGATGGCTGATTCACTCAACCACATACCAGCTGGATCAGGGCTATGTGTCTCTTCTAGTAGCAAGTCCACATATGTTCCAGGTAATTATACAAACAAATCACACATGTCATAAGCAAAAACAATAAAATAAAATATTAAGTCTAGACACATAGGGTTGTATAATCCAAATGAAAGACAAAAATTCAGAAACAATCAGCTTAAGAAATCAGCATGCAGTGCCTAAGGACAAGTTTCTGCTGTTAAGCAATAAATCCAAGAAGGGTTACCAGGCTATGGTTATCTTCTGCCAAGAGCAGTTTTGGTTTACCAAGAAACTCCAAAAACTAAGGGGGCTAAGACTAATTCCGTAATGAATATAGAAGCAAGAAATAGTATCCACTGGAAGTATGAATATTTTCCAAAAGTTTATCAGTTTTCTGCATAGATTTGTAAATAAAAAAAAAAAAAAAAAATGTTGGTGCAAACAGGAAGCCTTGCAAAGTATTTCAACATTTTCAATCTTATCTGAAAGAAATTCAGAAGAATTCTCTTCTGAATTATTATTCAGGTAATATTATATGAGCACTACGCTGCCAGGTTTCCAGATTTGCCTGAGATTTAGCGGAGTTTACTTCCATGCTACCAAATACAGAAATGAGCACTGAGAAGTAGGGTTTAGAAAAAAGTATAAGCATTATCTCAGCCCTTTATCGCTGTTCTTAGAGAAACTGATCAGATACTGGTTTGGCTTAGAGGTTCTTTACTCCCTGAAAGAACTAGAGACATAAGCATCCTGTTTTTAGGAAGAGGCGTTATTCCACTCTCTTCAGTGCTTATTGTGTTTAAAATGACCAGTGTGATCACCGTTCAGATTTGATTTACCCAATAACACTGTATTATGTTTAGCAGCACCTCTCTCCATTCTGTCAAGATTTTGCAGAGTGTTTTTTTTAACCTTGGATTCTCATTTACCACATAATCGATTTATTTTACATTGATGGTCTTCCAAGAAATTCCCCATGAGGACAACAGGTAATGCCTAGAAAATAAAACTGATTCAGGGTCAAGGGACTTGTTTGGGTCCAGTTTTGACTGATGAGAGAATTTTATGGTTTCATCTGTTTTCTAATTTTCTTTAGAAAAATAATGTATGTGATTTTAATAACTTCTGCTCTTTTCTGTGCACTTCCATACAGCAGTCCTCCACTTATTTTCATGTTGTAAAGCCAGAAGTGAAAGGATAGTCTCCCAGGGCCCCTGCATTTCAGCTTGTGGTATGCCTGAATTAGATGCATTTCTCATATACACAATAACACCCACGAGATGTGCTCTCCACTGACTTACCTATTACCTTGAATACATATATTGTGAGATTTTATAGTCATGAGAAGATTAAAACAAATCAGCATCTGTAGACATTAGTCTTCATCTGAAAACTATATTTACGAGTCAGTATTTTCGACTTGCAATTGAAGAGACAAAAATACCACTTTATTGTCTACTTTTAAAACTCATACATGCTCCTTGTCTTCTGTGTCCATTTCACCTAGGATTTATTAATTTCCCCAGGCTGTCTGCATTAATACTATACAACCATAGTGGAGAGGAGGGATTATGGAGAAAGCTTTGGTTTGTGTCTGGTATAAAAAGGGGAAACTTGTTTATAGGGCCCTGTTAACTTTTACTGCAGCATTTGGACTTGACACTGGATAAATATTTAATTCCTAAACCTGGGACTAAGCCAAAGGTTTTTTTAAGATCCCTTTTGAGAACTGCCAGATCATGTTATCAGTTTTTCATCTTCTGATAGTAGTTGTGAGGTGGGTTGTTTTGCATATTCGGCTTGAAAAACAAGTCATGAATGCTGATCTCCCTCCCTGTTTCCTGCTAAAGTGACTTGGCTGGAGCTCTGCTAAGGTAAGTAGGCAGGAATATTTGGTTTGTTTACTAAGAACAAAGAGAAAGAGTTTGACTTAACAAACAGAAGTGTTACATGTCATGAAACTGAGTAGGTGTTCTCCATATTTCAGTATTACTAAATCTAGATGCTAGCACCTTTTCTTCTTTCTGTCTCATTAATGAGTTGACCCAACCATGGTTCGGTCTGTTCACTCCAGGTTCTTTAATATATATATATGTTTTTAAAATTGTGCAGGAGATCTATTAAGGGTCTAAGGATTTTGCATATACCTAATTTAATATTCTCTATAATTAAACTAACGTTTAATGCCTTTCGTCCAGAACTACTGGTCTGTTGATATGATTTAAGTGGCTTAAATACTTTTATTTTGGAATTAGTGTCTCCAAGCAGTATTAACATCCTGCAAGATACACAGTAAAATGTCTCATGGATATCCTTTGGCTGGCTTGTCTGGAGACTGAATAGATTATTTTATGTGTTGTTTATTTTTTAAATGTTAGCAATAGTCTGTTGCTTTTGTCTTTTTCAGAATAGTGTTGTTTTGCAAATTGGTGATCTTTACAGCATTGTCTGGTTTTATGAAGTCTAGTTTACTTCTACTGTCAACCATGCTCTGGCATATTTCCTGTAACTGCTTTGTTGAATTATGTTCCTTTATTATTTCTGCTTCCCTTAAGAAGCACTGTGGCTAGAGAACTCTTCTCTCACACCAGTTGGCAATGCCTACATGCTGTTTGCTTCTGTAGTTCTTAATACTTTCTGCCCCTTCTGTAAGACTTTTGCTTCCTTTTAAAAGCAATCTGTCCCTCTTTAGCTATTGCATGTCTGGTTCATTCTGCTCGTTCTGCTTTCAAATTCTTCAACTCCATTTGAAATCTGGAGTTTGACACCTGCAGAAACTCAGTTTAGATATCAACTTGTAACATGCCCTCTTTAACAGAGACTCTTCACTCTTTAACATTAGTCTTGCACAGTAAGGCGTGGCTGGTGAGCAATGTATAGCAACAATCTCATGGATCTTCCTCTCCAAGATTATAATCTCCTAAGGAGTTTGTTTGAGGAAAACAGCGTTATAAATTGTTATATTCAGTAGCCTTTTCTCAAACACAGCAATTTGGAAGTATCTCAGTAGCTGGGGAAGGACAGGAGATGTGACAAACATGGATTATGCTTGCTTCACTTCAGAGCTAAGAACTCAGACAGAGTGCACGTCTTTCACAAATAACTCACAAAACCATCAAGGATCTGTTGTATGAAAATATCCGCATTCTTGAAATTTGTCTCCATCCCACGTTGACACAAATGCTTCACTTTCATAAGCAGTAACTCTTCCTCTCCCCCTATCATGGAAAAAGGAGGAGAGGAGGAGAGGAGAGGAGGAGAGGAGGAGAGGAGCCTCTTCTTCTCTCCAACCCTGCCACCACACTGAGGGATAACCAGCATCACCCTGCAAGGACGGACCAGGAGACAAAAAGCGCAAAGTAGTCACATTTGTTAGTCGGGATGAGACAGCTCAGTTATTCAACATTTAACTCTGTGCAACACAGTCTGACCTCAGTCTGAGTGATAAGCATTTCTCATTTCAGGAAAAACAAATATAACTTTCAGTTAGTGTTTCCAAAAGGGTTGCCAAAGATTGTGATAAAGGAAAGAAAAAGTCATCCAAGTAGAGTCAGGCTGGAGAAGTAATTACAATTTAAAAAGGGAGGGTCTGGGACACCTGCACTGGCTGTAGGTCTGCCTGCTTGACCTCAGGTGAGATCCTCCGCTTCTAACATGCCTGTGGTTTTAGCCAAACCCAAAGACAGAAGCACAGCAACAGTTAGAAATCCTTAGTAAAGAGCTGTAGCTGTTTAACAAAAACCACAGAAAAAATACACAATACACTTTATGCAGCTAAGAGGGAAAAAGAGTTCATTTGATAAAAGAAAAGCAGACGTTCTTTGTTGCATAAATCTTTCCAAAGCTGAAATCTCAGGATACTGCAACTACTCAGGCGAAACCCAACTGTTAGAAGACTTCTGACTATTAAGAAACTGCTTGACTTGATCTTCAGTGAGAACTTGTCTGGGCATTTCACTGGATTTCCTGAAATACCAGAAACAATACTGTAATAATGTTTCCTTTGAGGGGTGAAAAAGAAAGCTGGACACACCCTTTATTCAAGCAAGATATTACAATAACCAATAATGAAAGACTGGTTTGATGAACCCCCTCAGGTCATAATGACAGGTAGGAGCCATCCAAAGGCACTTGGTCCTCCTGCACGCCCACACACACGTGCACACTCACTTTCAGCAGCCATCAGACACACATCAGTAACACTCTATTTGTCTAAGAACCCTTAGTGACTGGGTGAGGGAAGGAGAATGCATTTTCAGTAATTTCTCTATCTATTTCATGCTAGTTGCTGGCTGTAAATTATGCAAGAACAAGTTAACTGCACTAACTCTCCAAATTATTACTAGTCACTCACTGGATCTGACATCCACCCCAGAGGAACACATCAACCTCCTACTGACTGCAAGTGAATGGAGAAGTAAGTAGGCACTTATCTCTTTAATCTCTCTCTCCAGTCAAGACTGATGATTGTCTCACAAAATTAAGTGAAAAAATAATACTAAGCCATTAGTTGGGGAAGAAGAGGGGAAAAAAGCAAGAAAAAAGGGTCAAAAGAGGTACACAAATCTGATAAAGACATGAAGAGAAGCCAAGAGCAGTTCCTGTTGAACTTTAAAAACATTTATGATACACCTTCATAAGCAGTGCAAGTTGTGTTCTTGAGAACTACAGAGACTACATGGTTAATCTTGTTTTCACATATCCCTTTAACTAATCAAAAAATCAGAAGCTCTTATTCAGAGCTCAGTATTTTTAATATGCTCAAATAATGCAATTAACTCAAGAAGAAAAGCATTTCAGTAAAGCTTGCACCTTGTCTACACTGTGAGATCATGCTCCATATTATTTTTTATTCTAGATTCTTTTTTACAGGACAACCTCCCCCCATGTTTTCATCCACTGCAAAGCTATTCCTTTGAAAGAGAACATCATCATCTATTTATTTCTCCTAGAGACAACATGGGCAAAGCTGTGCTAATATTTAAACGTTTGTCAGACAAAGCTGACTCAGTTTCACCAAAACTGGTGTTAGACTACCTTTGCTGACTGATGATTAAGTTTTTCACATCTAAGTTTGGAGACAAAGCAAACAGTTTGAAAGAAAAGACTTGCTACAGCATCTTTCCTCCAGTGAACATTGAAGAAAATGGCGTGCAGAATAATAACCCAGAGGTACAGCGTTCAGACACTTTATGTCTCCAGTTTCAGAGCTTCATTAAGATTATTTAATTACCATCTTTTGATGGCAATATTGGAGAAATGTAAATGCAATGGCTGCCTTCACAGGTCCATCAAAGCTGAGAAATATCAAAGGTGAGAAGAACCGTAGTGTCATGTTTATGTTCCGGTTGAGCAGGGAGGTTTCAGCAGACCAGCAAACACAACGCTACATGCTTCTAGGAAGGAATTAGATTCACAGTACTCCTGCGTCAGTCCACTAAATTTGAGGGATGTCCCAAACTTAAAAAAACTTGCATGGAGATGGTCTAATCTGTATTCACCGACTTACAAATGTGAAGAAATCAATGTTATGGCTAACATAAATTATCCATTCATTTGTATATAACAGCTTTCCTTTACTGCATGGAACATAAATACCCAAATGTGAATTGAGTTACTCCTTACTATATTGCATGAATCCCAGCAGAAGGTTATAATGATGAATGAATCACAGTTATATGTAAAGACAAAATGTAGGAGAAAACGGAAAGGAAAAAGTACTTTGTCATGTGAAGACTTGTTTACGCTAATTTTATATTTACACGCATAGTCTAGGTTTTGCCTCTGACTAATTTTCTAAGCTTCAGATCCACTCTTCAACAGATGCTAGCATGCATACTAACATTCACTCTCTTGTTTTCTGGAGAGTTGAAGAGATCAGCATGGTATTTAAAACATATTTGCCTTTGGATCTTATGGTCTCAAAATTGCAAACCTCTTACACAAAGAGCAAAGGCTGCTCGGCTAATTTGAAACATGAGTAATACTCACAATGCCAGCTTTTGTGCTTAGCTTTTTAGGTTTTCCTTTTTAAACCCAGGTCAAATACAGAAAATATGCAAAGATTAGTTTTCAATTGCTAGAGTGTTTTCAATGCATACAAAATATTTTCAACTCTCCATCATCCTGTGACAGAATTTTGATGGCAAAGGTCAGTATCTTCTTGGCCAAAGGGAAGATATTGGCCTGCCTGTAGATGTTTATGAAGAGGGAAGGGTTGTGAAGAGGAGATCTGAGCTCAGGAACAGCTGACTAAAAGGACACTTAACAGACTGAATGGACTTAGCAGCGCTTAGTCACAGAGCTTCTTTTGCTTACATAAATGCATATTAAAATCCAGAACCATAGCAAAACTATTGAAACAACTGACGCTAATCTCTAATCTCATCTATGAATTCCCATGTCTTTTAAAACCCAAGCGTTATCATGAATTTATGTATATAAGCATGATTTCCACATTGCTGTTCTGCATGGATTTACCTGAATGTAGAGCACAGACTCTGTAGGTATGCTAGTGGGAAAGTCTACAGCGAGCTGCAGACCACAAAAACCATTACAGATGGTATGTATGCCCAAATTATAAAACTTGTTTAATCAGATATGAGGAAAATCTGCTAATTGTGCAGTTCATCACTGAGAATGCAAATTATAGTCCACATGCATCAGACATTACCAATCAGGTCTGAAAATGGGTGTGGGAATCTTTAAAGAAATTCATTATATGGATTTGATTGCATAACACACAGGTATTCTCTGTTTACAGGCCGAATAACTGCAGAACTGAACTATGTGAAGATGTCTTCAGGCTGATACGTAAGGAGACAGAACTTAATCAACATCCAAGCTCCATTTTTCACTTCAGAAAACGATATATTGATTTATCCTTGTTTCCTAGAAAAGCCTTTGATCAGAAATGTCAAGATAGCATCAATAAAAATTATTCAAAGATATGATAATGCAATACTCATCATCAATCTCTTACTGCCAAGTACAGAGAGACTGCTTCAGGTGAGCACAACTCATTTCTTACAGTTCTGAAATGAGGTAAACAACATAAAAAAATCCCAGCACACATGAACAGAAACGTTCCTTATGCCTCAAATCAAGCTCTGTGCAAGGCTTAGATGTCAACACGTCACTGCCCACTCTTGATGAAGGCTGTTTCAAAATGTAATACCTCCCTCATAAGAACAATAATTACCTTTACCTTCATTTGCAAGCATGGCTTTAATACCTCACTTGATCTTATCTTTCCAGATGAGTGATAGGCCTATCATGCTCATGAATGAAAGCCAATCATCCCTCCTTACTACTAAGATATTTTATGAGTCCTCATCTTAGGAGAGCCACACATTTCACTGAGACAAGCAAAGAGCTGGATAACCTGGAAAACCTGCAGAGGCTCTGTGTAGCTTGTCTCCTTATCATCTTTTTCCATTGAATCCATTCTGCCTGTAAAGTCCAGTACAGCACATTCAGCCTTGGCTACAGCCCACTCCCAGCAGGCAAAATTTTACAAACTGGCAATTCACCCGTTTCCTTCTGCATTGTAGAAGTCCCTGAATCGCCACACCTCCGCCTGGATTTAAATCTGACTTCTGAAAAAGGGTGCACTGACTTGAAAATTGGGTTGACTCTTCTAGAAAGAACAGATCAAAGTTTCAGCAACAACAGGATGGGAAAACTGATTTGAGGAAGGCCTCAGGTTCTCCCTGGGGAGGATCCTGTTGTTATGACTGTTTTAAGTGCACAGCTATAGTATATTTACTCCACTTATCTTCCAGTGCAAATCTCTTGCAGGAGTGCACCCATTTAATATCTGCAAGTATTAAAGCCTGTACATTACCAAAGGCTATCAGTGACTAATAGCTAGCAATAATAAAGGTTATCTCCTCTCCCAGGCCTGAACTGCCTAGGAAACAGAGACATGCAGGATCGTTGATTCCAATTTCTCATCTCGTTCTGTCTGGTTAGTGAGCCAGCTCTTCCCCTACCCGAGAAGGTAGGGGTACAGGGCTGATATCAATCCATGTACTTGCTGTGCTAAAGCTGTGACAGGACAGCACAGTGTGAGGGCAGAGTCCTGGGGGTGGACGGGCCAGAGTCAGTCACAAGCCCCTGTGGCGCCAGTGGCCCCTCTGCAGTGCAGCACCCCCCCATCCTGGCAGAACAACACATGGTTTGAGGGGCAATGGCCTCCCATCCTGAGAACAACACACTTGAATATGAAAAGGAGGAGGCAAGGATACAGGTTAACATTTTTTACATTTTGCTGAGCCGGCTTTCACTCACACTTTTATGAGTTCGTGCATCGGCCATTGCCTTATCTTTTACATACCGTGCAATGTTGAAGAGCTCTGGATGGTAAGGTAGCTAGATTCACATTTCTGTGACTCGATATCCAGGTCTCCAATTTTTAAGATCAGGCGTTTTCCCAGAGGCACTTGGATTTTCTTTTCGCAAAGAGTGTAATTTGGGTATGTCCCCGGATAGTTCTTGGACGCCAGGGTCCCGCTGTCTTGATACATCACTGTGTGTCCACATCCATCCCCTGCAACAGGAGAAGAGACAAGGAAGAGAAGCAAAACATATCCCTCAATAAAACGTGTGTAAGAAAACACTGGACACATAATCACGTCTTACATGCACTTCCAGCTTTTACAACGTATTTTGTAATACTCCACCTCAGTTATGCTGCTGTTGGAACACAGGCAAGTAAAATAAATATGGTCATATTATTCTTGTAAAGCAGTAGGAAGGAGGGTTGGAAACACTCATGAACTAAGATGCATTTGACAGTCCTGCACAAACAGTCTTTCCGTTTTACAGCCAAACCCCACTGCAACCCTGAAGATGCAATTCCACATGTAATAGGTAGGATTCTTCCTTAAATAGTTTTCTCCTAATTATCATTCCACATTTTATTTCCACAGAAAGAGCCACCAGGGAGAGGGTAACTGAATCATACATGAAAGCACAGGCATGATTTAACTACATACTCTCATAGACCTGACTCATCCTACTTTCCTGTTGGTTTTCTTGCACCAGTTTGCACAACACAAAAAACACAGGGGACAAGGCAAAGACACAAGAGGGGCTTCAAATGTGGGACATTCATCGTTGATGGTACACAGGTTACTTCACAGTAGCATGCCCGGAGATGTAAGTGCTGCTGCCTCCTTGCTCAAGGGATGAGGGTAGACGCTCACAAAGTGGTTTTTTTTGTGGCACTGCATAGAAGCCAGCTTGGCTTTGGAGCCTGGCCTTGGTGGAGAGGCATCTGAGGAGCAGCTGCAGCAGAATGTATGACAACAGGAAAAGGCGCATGGAAATACATGGGGGGATGTGGGGACTCAAATGGAAAACAGGAAGCATCCACAGAAGGGAAGGAAGCAAGTATCAGATTAGAGACCTTGACTACTAAAGGAAGCAATTTTTAGTGAACCATTTAAAAGTGTACTAGTAAATTAAATTGTATATATTAAAGCCTAAGTCATTTCATTCTGCTGAATCTTCCAAATAATGGAAAATACTGCAACACTAGAACTAGAGCCACGTGTACGTGCATATAAGAGGCAGTCCTCAGTTTCAGGTCAGTGAGGGCATAGGCACTCTTTATATACGAGTCTTATATACTGTTACTCTTTAACACTGCAAAATTAAAACTCGTCCTACAAGTGTTAATAAAATTAAGAATCCTGCAGAGCTGGGAATTCACAATGTTCACTTTAACTACCCAGAATTTTACTTTTGGGAATATTTTGGTTAAACTGTTTTGGTCTGTTCATTTTACTTTCTGAATTTCCTTCCAAGATCACTAAGAGGAACAAACTTAAGATTTGATAAGATTATTTAATGGTGAACAACTGGAAATGAAGTGTTGATAAAGAAGCGTGCCGTACCAGGGGTTGGGGGGAAAGTGGCATGCTGTGCAAAGATAAGCTCCAAGCTATCAAACTTTGACTTGCTACTACATAATTACACTGCTGTTTCAAGCAACTCACTCAACTGCTTTTTCACAAGCAATAGCATTTATTTTGCAGCTTTACCATTATTACTAGCTTTGTTGCCTGCTATTTATTCATGCTTGGAATAGAGGTGAATAGGAGACATAGATCCAAAATTGTATCACCATAAAACATATTAAATATGGTTTTTCAGATCTCCTTGTTCACACACTTTAAAAAACATCTGTTGTTCAAGTTTTTTATCCAAGCTCTATTGATTTCAGAATGCATAAGAAAATACTCAAGATGGAAGGCAAACTGGCCTGTTGTAGTTTTACCCTGGCTGTCAGCAAAACACAACATCATCTCTCACTCACCCTCCACCCTCCTGGAGATGGGGGAGAGAATTAAATGGGTAAAGGGAAAAGAGACTTGTGGGTTGACATAAGAACAATTTAATAACTAAACTACAATAATATTGAAAATAATTATAATAGTAATATATACAAATGAGTGATACACAGAGATACTGCTCACCATCTTATGACCAAGGCTCAGGCCGTTCCTGGCTAATGATCCCAGAGCAGGGAGAGTCCCAAAACCTCAATCCTGGAATGAAGATAAGAGCCCGAGCATCCGAGAGACCAGGATGACCCTGAGAGAGGGGCAACCCAGAGGGAGACAACCCAGAGCAAGAGAGAGCACTTCCAGACAGAGCCCTCACCTACATACTGGGCATGACGTGCATGATATGGAATATACCATTGGCCAATTTGGGTCTCAATCCTAAACCTAAGGTCGAATCCTAGGCTAGTAATTGGGGCTGTGCTCCCTCCCAGCTTCTCCCACACCTGCAGACACTGGCAAAGCAGAGGAGCTGGAAAGTCCTTGACTGTTATGGAAGCAACTATAAACATCAGTATGTTATCAGCCTTCTCCTCACCACAAATCAAAAACACAGCCTCACAGTAAGCTACTCTGAAGAAAGTTAACTCTGTCTCAGCTGAAACCAGGACAAGGCCTCTTGAGCAAACAATCTTCTTAATGGCAACTT